>NW_027040630.1:1885000-2090000 GCF_037179485.1 Ochlerotatus camptorhynchus | reverse complement strand
TTGAAAGCGGCGATCCAGTCATCCCCGGACATGTTCAGGATGGTGCTGCAGAAATGCCTGAACGAGGGTCACTTCCCTGACAGGTGGAAGATACAGAAGCTAGTGTTGCTGCCGAAACCAGGAAAACCGCCGGGGGATCCAGCATCATACAGGCCTATATGCCTGCTGGATACACTCGGAAAACTCTTGGAGAGGATCATCTTAAACAGGCTGACGAAATACACGGAGAGTGAGCACGGATTGTCGGAGAGGCAGTTCGGATTCCGGAAAGGGAGATCGACGGTGGATGCAATTCGGACAGTGGTCGAGAGAGCTGAAAAGGCGTCCAAACAGAAGCGGAGAGGAGATCGATATTGCGCCGTGATAACGATCGACGTCAAGAATGCGTTCAACAGCGCCAGCTGGGAGGCCATCACCGAAGCACTGCATAGAATGAGGGTCCCTGACTACCTGTGCAGGATCCTGAGGAGTTATTTCCAGAACCGGGTTCTGGTCTACGAGACAGACATGGGACAGAGATCGATTAGGATCACAGCGGGAGTTCCACAAGGCTCCATCCTTGGTCCAACGCTCTGGAACGGGATGTACAACGGCGTGCTAACGCTGAAACTGCCCAAAGGAGTTGAGATCGTTGGCTTTGCGGACGACGTCGTCTTGACGGTAACAGGCGAGACGCTGGAAGAGGTGGAAGTGTTGTCAACCGAGGCAATCGACATGATTGGTAACTGGATGAAAGGAGCGAAGCTGCAAATAGCCCACCACAAAACGGAAGTGTTATTGGTCAGTAACTGTAAAGCGGTACAGCGGGCAGAAATCACCGTCGGGGAGCACACCATAGCCTCGAAGCGTGTGTTAAAATACCTGGGAGTGATGATCGATGACCGGCTAAACTTCAACAGCCACGTCGAATATGCCTGTGAGAAGGCTTCGAAGGCCATCAACGCAATAGCTAGAATCATGCCGAACAACGCTGGTCCCAGCAGTAGCAAGAGGCGTCTTCTGGCCAGCGTGTCATCATCGATACTGAGATATGGAGGTCCAGCCTGGGTTCCAGCGCTGGAAACGAAGCAGAACCAAAGAAAACTGAGCAGTACGTTCCGGCTCATGGCCATGCGAGTCGTGAGTGCGTACAGAACCATCTCGTCGGAAGCAGTATGCGTTATCGCCGGTATGATCCCTATCGGCATCACCCTGGCGGAGGACAGCGAGTGCTACAGGCAGAGGGAAGCCGGAAGAGTACGGAAAGTTGTGAGAGTGGAGTCATTGGCTAAGTGGCAACAGGAGTGGAACACGACGGAGAACGGTAGATGGACACATAGACTAATACCGATTCTTTCGACCTGGGTGAACAGAAAACACGGAGAAGTCAATTTCCACCTAACGCAGTTCCTGTCTGGCCACGGCTGCTTCAGGAAATACCTGCATCGGTTCGGACACGCAGCGTCACCCCTCTGTCCGGAGTGTGGCAACGTCGATGAAACGCCGGAGCATGTGGTCTTTGACTGTCCAAGGTTCGAGGCAGTGCGAACGGAGATGCCCGTCCTTAACGTGGAGAATGTCGTTGATGAAATGTGTCGAGAGGAGGACTCTTGGAATGCCGTCAGCAGGGCAGTCACACAGATTATGTCAGAGCTGCAGCGTAAATGGAGAGAAGAGCAGCGATCTAGCAACGCCAGCTAGCGCTGAGAGTACGACAAGTGCATGAGCACAGCCACCCCCCGAAGTAGTCGCTTCACAGTGGTCCCGGGGGGATCCAGGCAGAGGAGAGAGTAAGGAATGGGGTTTAGTGGAGCTGCACTAGGCAACTAGTGGATACCACACCGTGCCACCTTCACTACAGGCCAGGCTTCTTGAAGCTTTCCTAAACCTTACTATAAAAAAAAAAAAAAAAAAAAAAACACACACACACACACACACACACACACACACACACACACACACACACACACACACACACACACACACGCCTCCGAAGTAATACGACAAGTGGTTCCGGGGGAAAAGGGCAAGGCGTCTAAGGAGGTTTTAGTGCGGTAAGAATCCCACACACCGTGTCACCGCGACTGTGCGCCCAGTCGTCAAGCGGTGGCACGATGGCCTTTTTGAAGGTTTCCTCCTTGCCAAAAAAAAAAAAAAAAAAAAAAAAAAAAAAACACACACACACACACACACACACAGGAGGACTACGAGTGCTATATGACGAGAGAAACCAGAGGAGTACGAAAAATGGTGAGAACGGAGTCGATGGCTAAGTGGCAGCAGGAGTGGGATGCAGCAGAGAACGGTAGATGGACACACAGGCTAATACCGACTCTTTCGACCTGGGTGAACAGGAAGCATGGAGAAGTCAACTTCCACTTGACGCAGTTCCTGTCTGGTCATGGCTGCTTCAGGAAGTACCTGCATCGGTTCGGACACACAACGTCACCCTTTTGTTTGGAGTGTGGGAATGTGGAAGAATCACCAGAGCACGTGGTCTTCGAATGTCCTAGATTTGATGATATGCGAGAGGATATGCTCGCCCTTAGCACGGAGAATGTCGTCGAAGAAATGTGTCGAGAGGAGGGAACCTTTAACGCCGTCAGCAGAGCAGTTACGCAGATCATGTCAGCGCTGCAGCGAAAATGGCGGGAAGACCAACTAGAAAGTAGTAATGTGCTCACACAAGTGCGAACTGAAAGCCGAAGCCGGGAGAACTCTCCGTCAGAGTAGGCTGTATCCACCACCAGGGATAACCGAGTAGAATGTGACGCTGGGAGCTAAATGGCTCACAAATTGGAGAGACGATCAGCGAACGGGAAGCGCCAATTAGCTGAGGTAAAGTGAGGTGCGTAATGCACGGCCCCCTCCGAAGTAATACGACAAGTGGTTCCGGGGGAAAAGGGCAAGGCGTCTAAGGAGGTTTTAGTGCGGTAAGAATCCCACACACCGTGTCACCGCGACTGTGCGCCCAGTCGTCAAGCGGTGGCACGATGGCCTTTTTGAAGATTTCCTCCTTGCCAAAAAAAAAAAAAAAAAAAAACACACACACACACACACACACACACACACACACACCCAGAATTTGTAAGTAGGTTTTAATTAATAACAGTTAATTAGTGAAAGATTAGGTTTGCATTTGCTGATCAGTGTCCCCTATTTGTCCGGAGCCGACCTTGAGAGCTCCGTCTCTCAAGCTCGAGCTAGTCGCCGCAAAAGAGGCTGGTGGATAGCCCACTCCGTCTGGTCCCCGTGGCTTTAGACCATTGACCTGGGGCATTGTAGTCTTAGAGAGAGAGAGCACACAGTGAGTAACAAAGATTACTATACTATTCAAGATCTAGGCATTATCCTGGAGGCATCTGAACCCTACCACAGAGTGGCCAAATCAACTGGTGGTTCTCAAAATGTTTTTATTAACACCACCTTGAAAAATGAAGAAGTTTGATATCCATATTGAAAACTTGTAGGGAGAAAAACGATACAGGAAGAGTTTCACGGAAATTGTATCTCGGTTGTTGATCTTCAACCCGTGTTACACTTCTTATAGGTTATAGCAGTTATAGTTTTTGAGAACAATATAATATTTCAGTTTTTCTACCAACATCCAAAATTATATGCTGCAGAAAAATAACACCTTTGACCTCAACATATTCGGAATATCTCCGGTGTCCACTGGCAATTTCAACAAGAGCTTCGTTTTATGTAGTGCAGACAAGTGAAGTCCCCATATTTCAATGTATGAACGACTTTTAGATAAGTTACACCGGGGCAAGGGGGACGGCGGAGTAAGTGGAAAAAGCTATTTTCAAATCTGAATGCTGAAGTATGTGTACTTTAAATTGGGAAACTTCATAGATCCGAATACGTCATCAGTAGTACGTCATCATTGGCACGATGGAGGTTCGTTTTGTCGCACCCAAACTTCAGCATTCAGATTTGAAAATGGAAATATATATGCGGTTAGATTTTTGCACACACACTACTGCGTCTTTCTATCGAACGAGTGCGAGCAGGACGGGTTTCGCTTTGTCAAGTGCACGTCACACGAATAATGACAGAAGCGTTTACTTTCGTAGGTATGCGACTGACACAAGCTGTTCGCCAAAATGAGAAAATGAGTGACACGTCGGTTTGTTGTTGTATTCACAACTTTATCTTTCAAATTCTGAAAGTTAGTCTCTTAAGAGTTTAAATTAACGGTTTAAGAGAAAGGTTGATAGAAGTTATAGCGCTCTAGTAAAAGTATGGATGACTGTCATCACCAAACTGAAAAAAAGTTGTTCCAATCGAGCAAAGCAGACAGCAAAAAAAATGTAATATCGATCAATGTAATTCAAGCTGATGTATGAAATAATGATGTAATAGCAAAAAGCAGATACAATATTACATCAATGGATGTAATTTTGTTCGCAAAATAGATGTACATCGTACAACGTTATATTACACAACCGATTGATTGACCTTGTTGCAGCAGTTTGGATGTAATATTCAACAACTTTTTTTTTTCTGTGCAGTGCTTTTTGACGGTTCTATTGGAACAACTTTTGACAGACGTCCATAATTTTATTTAGAGGACTTTAATGGAAGCCGTTAGTTCGCACACAACTGATGCACAGATAAAAATTCTGAATTTTAATTGTGATGTAAACATTCATTCACTTAAACTTGTATTTCATTTTACGCAACCGAGCAACTTGTAAACAATATTGTATACAAATATGGGCTTTTGTGAACAATATTTGCTACATTGCATGAAATGTGTCAGAACTTTACATGATATATAATGTAAACGTATATGATATGTGACGCTCCATTTATGTGCATCATATTGAACAGAAATTTACACTACTTTTTCAAACTTGTGGTCTATTTTATGTTCGAAGTTGAAATTACTCTTCTGTTTGTACAGGAGAGAAGGAAACATCGAGTTTATTTATCAGATGCATGGCTTCTGGATGATGAGATTTGCACCCCTGAAAACTCAAAGTGGTGGAGCAGATGAGGTATCACTGAATCTTGGCTTTAAAATATACTGAATAAAGTATGCAGTATGAGGCACTAGACTGATGCAAAATTTGAAATTTTCGCTCCACAGTGCTTAAACGGTTCCAAATTGGATCCTACTTAACCTCCCAAAATTTGAACTACATTAGTAAGAAACTGACTTGGCACAAACCATTTCAAGTTTATATGGAAATTACTATGGGAAAACTTATGTTTTTGTTCATATCTATCTAACAATTCACCACATCACTATGATTTTAAAAATGACAGCAGTGATTGTGAAATTTTTCAGCTACAACTTTGTTGAAAACCATTTTCAATCAAATGTAAGGAACAAAAGTTATTAATGATTCAAGTCACTGATGTCTTATGATTATGCTCATTCAACTGTTCAGCAGGCAACATTGGTGTTTCTGGTGCGAACAAAAGAGCACAAATATCATCCCAAGTAACATTGCAGGTTTTATCACGGTTTTATAGCATTCTACAATTCTAAATCATGGTTTACAGAACCTTCATAAAACCAAAATTGTTACTTGGGATGGCTACTATGTCACACTGCAGAATACAGTGTTGCCCACAGAACAGCTGCTTTTTTTCCTTTGGTTTGTTTTTTCCGTCGATCTTGTTTTCCGTGCTGAGCACCAATGCTACCGACGTGCCAGGAAGGCAGCTCCCACACCTGGACCCTACCTATCGACCCATCAACTCATGAACCGGGGACCAACGGCTTTACTTCCCATCCGAAGGAAGGCGTGATCAGAGATGTTATGCCTCAGAACATTCCGGCGGCGCCGACTGGTATTGAACCCAGGCCTGCTGGGGTGAGAGGTAATCACGCTTACCACTACACCACCGGCGCCGTTAGAACAGCTGCTTGATCATGCCATAAGATTATCAATATTTTAAGCAATTAATAACAATTTAATTTGACATTTGGCTGAAAAACAGTATTCCGCAAAGTTGTAGCTTAGAAAATTTCCCGTAAGAATAGTTATAGAAATTTTCGAAAAAGCAATATGGAAAATGGGTAGAAGACAATGAACAAAAAGTTTGGTTTACCCATAGTAATTTCCAGACAAACTTCGAATAGTTTGTGCCAAGTCAGTTTCTTACAAAATCAGTTTAAATTTTGGGAGGCTTAGCAGGACCTGATTTGAAACCGTTTGAGCACTGTGGAGCGAAAATTTCAAATTTTGCATCAATCTAATGAGGCACCCCTGAGGCACTACACACCAAATATCTTAAATTTTGTTCGGTACTTTTTTTTGCTGCATTCGTTCTGTAAAATTTATGGTTTTACTGAATGTTTTGTAGAATGTGTTGTTTTACCATCTTTCCGTAATGAAAAATAATGAGTTTCTGTAATTTAAAGAAGTTTACCGAAAACTGTAAATAAAAATTACTGATCGAAACTGTAAATGCCTTCAATGCTGCAAAACTGTAAAAAGTTTGCAAATTCTTTACTGTCAACTGAGCTGTCATCCTCAAACATTGCGGCCATTTAGGTTGAGTGGTCCCGGATCTCCGGTGTGAATTGTAAGTACTTAACGTTTTTTACATTTTCCGTATAGCTTAGTATGGCGTACAAAGTAGTGTTTTTGTTGAGTTGTGCTGTGAAAATAAATTCATAATTTCGTGTGAAATAGTGGCGTGTGCCGCAAAAGGATTATTCCAACGCGTGCCCGTGGTGTTTTTTCTAACAGGATAAGTAGAGGAAAGGTTGCCTAGCAACTAGTTTTTGTTTAATTTTGTATTTTCCCCCCGGCGCTCTATTGATTTGTATAGTGAGCTGTGGTGGTAAAATTTTATTTTGTGTTCTCCACCCCTGTATACGTCTGCTGCTAACAGTGTTAGCGTTTAATTTGGTAGAATGGATGTGTGTAATGTATGCGAGCAGTCTATTGCTATGAGTGGGCTCCCAGTTACGTGTGTAGGTCCGTGCAATGGAACGATCCATTTCGCTTGTGCGGCACTCACTAAGACTGCGGCCAGGCTTATAGCAGATAATGCAAATGTTCTGTTCAAGTGTGATAGTTGTCTATCAGATCAGAGTTGTGACGAGCAGAATGATCTGATCTCGCGCGTCAAAAGGATAGAGGAAGAGATGAAGAAGGTTTTTCAACTCTCGGACTCGATCACTGGCATGCGAGATCACATTGCTGCTCAGGTGGACATCGCGGTTAAAAGCGGGATGGCAGATATTAGAATAAATGTAAATGGTCTTGAAAATTTGATTTGTGAGAAATTGGATAATATAAAAAGTTCATTTTTTTAAAATTGATGCGGAAAACCAATTAGCTGTAAAGAATGATCAGTGCAGTTCATCTAGGACGATTCAGTCGGAATCGGACAAAAATACCAGACGCAAAAAACGTAAATTAGTAATTAGTAATAGTGATCATGATGATGATGTTGTTTTTCAAGAAAATGCGAGTTTTGCGGATGTTGTAAAAAGACATAGTCGTATTAGTCAAAGTAAAACTAATAGTAACAATAATAGTAAAAGTAACAAACCAGAAAATCGTAAGACTCGTCCAGTCATTGTGATTAAACCGAAAGAGTCCAAACAACCTTGCGAAGATACTCGTAAGTTTTTGAAAAGTCAGTTGGATCCAAAAACACACAAAATCAGTAATTTTAGGAATGGTAAAGATGGCTCCATTATTGTTGAGTGTGCAACAGGAGCAAACGTAAGTGATGTGAAAAATGGTATTGAAAGCAATCTGGGTGAAAAATATAGTGCTGTTGTTCCCACTTCGGTGCCAAGATTGAAAATTGTGGGCATGAGCGATCAGTTTTCCTCCGATGTCTTTATTGACTACTTAAAAAGTCAAAATGAAGACATCGCTATTAATGATGTAAAAGTAGTGAACATGTTTGAAAATCCACGCTTCACATATAACAAGTTTAGTGTTGTAATTGAAGTCGATGTCGATACTTATAAATGTTTGTTATGTGCGAAAAAAGTAAATGTAGGGTGTTGGTACTTAAACGCCCCTCTGGCATTAAGACAACCTACGAAGAATACAGAAACCATCATACATTTTTTTCTTATACACATCCACACATGTAACCGATTATTAGTTCAGAGTAAAATTGTCTGTTGAATCATTAACACGCGTTCTTTTGATTTCGTCCGAAGAAATTTTATTCCACTGAAACCGAAACTCTTTCGATACAGTCCATTTCCCGCGAGTGTCAAGGACATTTGTGGTCCTTCGAGCCGGATCAGTTTCGGTTTTTCGATCAATTGTTCCAATAACAGTTGAATTTCGCGAAAAAAGTGAATCGGAAACGCTACCGACGTGCAGTGGAGGCTCACGCAGCCGAAGAAAAATGACGCCATGACTGGAGGCGAATTACGCAGTTGGCGTCGGGTCGAGTGTTTGCAACTCTTGAATGCGCTAGTGCTGATGCTAGCTGCATATTCATTGAAAAAAGGAATAATCGATTGCTAATTAAGTGCTATTTCGCGGAAGTTGACAATCATACGGATTGTATTCGATTGGTGAAAACATCACAACGTCGAACATGCTATCGTGCTTGTGGTGATAAAAAATGGCCGCTAACAGCGAAGAGTGAAAAAGGCATAGTGATTTTCACAAGTAACGAGCTGCCCCCCCCCCCCCCCCCCAAGTGGAACGTGTTGAAGATTCAGGGCGGTATTCAGTGACGAATTGTTACCGCATTATTGGTGCGGAAATGAATATGCACGATGAGCATGGTACGTACACCGATCGTGACGAGAAGTGCGAAAGAAAAAAAACACTGGTGATGAAAATTCCGCCGATGAAAGTGTTACGCCAGTGAAAGAAAACAACCAGAACGGTGAACCAGTGCCGATCAGTGAACAGAAGAAAAAGAAAAAGGAAAAAGAGGTGAAGAAGAAGATGGCTGCTGAATATAGAGTGCTACAAAATCAGCTGAGTGCATTGCGTAGGAAGCTGGAGCGAGTGAGATCAGCGATGGAAACTGACACCGACGACTACAATCAGAGCCTGGAGTGCAAACAATTTTTGCAGCTTCAGCTAAAGGTTGTGGAAAGTGTAAATGCTGACTACAACGTCCAACAGCAACGAGCTCACGGCCTTAACATCAGCGATGAAGATCGTGATGGGCTGGAGACAGCTTGTATCGAATTTGAGCAGCTTTACGGTGAGTTGTATATTGTCCTTACTAAATTGTTGGAAACTTCCTTGAAAAAGGAGGAACCGTCGGTTGGGATCCCCGCTCCACCAACTGTGAACGTGTCCCAGCTGCCACCGTTGAAGGTGCCGCTGCCATCGTTTGATGGATCGTACGAGAATTGGTACGCGTTTAAATCAATGTTTACGACAATCATGTCCCGCTACAACTCGGAGTCCCCTGCAATAAAACTGTATCACCTCCGGAACTCGTTGACTTCAAGGGCTGCGGGAATCATTGATCAGGAGATCATTAATAACAACGATTACGACGCAGCTTGGGCGACACTGACTGAACGTTTCGAAGATCGTCGGCTTATAATCGATAAGCATATTGATTCGTTGTTCGACTTACCACAGGTCATTGACGAAAACGCAACTGATATGCGGAAACTGCTGGATACATGTACGAAGAACGTGGACGCCTTGAAAAATCTGGGACTACCTGTTTCTGGACTCGGCGAAAGAATGTTAGTGAACCGCATCGCCCTCAAGCTCGACATCGAAACTCGCAAGGCTTGGGAGCTCAAACAAGTTTCGGATACACTACCCAGCTACGAATTGACGTTGGACTTTCTGCGCGAAAGGTGCCGAGTACTCGAGAAGATCCGTCCTTTCTCTAAACCATCCATCAAGCCATCAACGAGACTCCTGCTGCGAAAACCTGTAGAATCAAAGGTACGTGCAAGTTCCTTAGTCACCATAGCCAATGCATGTCCGCATTGTTCTGCGAGTCACGAACTGTGGAAATGTGAAACCTTCAAGAAGGCGAGCCTGTCCGATCGGTATGATACACTCCGACGGGCTGGTGCATGCTTCAACTGCCTGCAGAAGGGACATCGCACGACAGACTGTTCATCGAAGCATTCATGTAAAAAATGCAACAAACGTCATCACACCACGTTGCATCCAGCAGATAGTCAGCAGAAGAAATCAGATGATTCTCCAGGTGGAAGTTCGCAATCAAAACCCGACAAGAAATCTGCAACATCGCAACCGGATGAACAAGAGACCGAATCCAACGGTGCAGTAGAACAATCCACGTTTTGTGTTCAACCAAAGGCATCAGGGAAGCAAGTTCTGCTATCTACAGCGGTAGTCCTCGTTTACGGAAAGGGTGACGTGTACCCTTGTCGGGTTCTCTTGGATTCTGGTTCCCACTCGAATTTTATTTCGGAACACTTCGCAACATTATTGTCGTTGAACAAGGAGCCCGCTAACGTTTCAATTACCGGTCTGAATGATATTCACACGAAGGTTCGACGGAAGATTTATACGAAAATCAAATCTCGTATAAGTGATTTTTCGGTGTGTCTTGAATTCTTCATCGTACCCAGGATTACAGGACAACTACCTTTGACGAAAGTAGATTGCACCGATCTTGCGCTACCGACAGACATTCAACTAGCCGACCCGAATTTCAGTATTCCTGATCGAGTGGACATGCTGCTGGGAGCTGAAGTATTTTTCGAAATGTTGAAGACAGATCGCATGAAGATTCCACACACTATTGCAGTTCTTCAAGATACCCAATTCGGCTGGGTGTTGAGCGGTCCGATCCCAAGCAAGGTGCCAGAGAAACTGCAATCGTTCTTTGTTACTGCTGAAGAAAATCTCAACGAAATAGTGCGAAGATTCTGGCAGATTGAATCGTGTGGTGACATGGATGAGAAGACCACGGCATCTGACGAACTTTGTATGGATCACTTTCGTGAAACACACAAGCGTACCGACGATGGAAGGTATGTCGTCCGACTACCATTCAACGAGTTGAAAGACCAGTTGGGCGATTCCAGGATCCTGGCAGAAAAACGATTCCTCGCTCTAGAGAAGCGATTGGACAGCAAACCGGAGGTAAAGGCGCAGTACATTTCCTTCCTGAGAGAATACGAGATGCTTGGTCACATGTCAGTGGACGAAGCTGCTGACACCGTCGATCCTCAATCTGTGTACTATTTGCCTCATCATTACGTTTTGAAACCAACCAGCACAACCACTCGACTTCGCGTTGTGTTTGATGGTTCAGCACCGACCGACACTGGAATTAGCATCAACCAGACCCAAATGGTGGGTCCAACGGTGCAGAATGATATAATTTCGATTTTGCTGGACTTTCGTTCGTACAAATTCGTCTTCACTGCAGACGCCCCGAAAATGTATCGGCAGGTGAGAATGCGCGACGATGATATCCGTTACCAAAGTATGTTCTGGCGCGAAGATCCAAGCGAGACGATTCGTGTCTACAATCTACGAACCGTTACGTACGGAATTGCTTCATCACCGTTCTTGGCAACAATGGCGCTTCGCCAGCTCGCTGAAGACGAGGGGAAAGAGTACCCGCTCGCTTCCAAGGCGGTCAGAAAATCCTTCTACATTGACGACGTACTTACAGGTGCCAATACGTTGACGGAGGCGATGGAACTCAAGAATCAAATTATCGGCTTGCTAGGGCGAGGAGGCTTCGAAGTGCATAAATTCTGTTCGAATTCAGAGATACTGCTGGCTACTGTTTCCGAGGAGCAGCGAGAGAGCTGTGTGGACATAACGGATCCCACCGTCAATGCGATAATGAAGACTTTGGGGATTTCCTGGAACCCTAAAGAAGACAGTTTCACATTTTGTGTTGCGGTCTACCCTGAGTCAGACACTCTGCTGACCAAGCGAATGATTCTCTGTCAGATCGCTAAAATCTTCGACCCGTTGGGGTTTTTGGGACCTGCAATCACCGCTGCGAAGTTGATTATGCGCGAGCTTTGGGCTTTAAACATGGAGTGGGACCAACCGGTTCCGTATGCATTTGCGAAGTTGTGGACGGACTATCGTGAACAACTATCCAGCTTGAACAACGTGAAGATTGCAAGATGGATTCATTGCGACGAAGCCTGTAGTTACGAACTCTGCGGATTTGCGGATGCATCAGACTTGGCATACGGCGCCAGTCTGTATGCTCGCACGGTACGAAACGATGGAACAGTGATGATGAATATAGTGTGCAGCAAGTCACGGATTCTCCCAAGAAAGAAGAACAAACAGAAAGAAATTACAACGCCCAAAGCAGAACTACTAGCAGCCCTGTTGCTGTCTCAACTCACTGTGAAGCTGTTGGCGGCTATCGAGACCGTTTTCAGTTCTGTCGCATTATGGTCGGATTCACAGATAGTCCTTTGTTGGCTACAGAAATATTCGGACTCACTGACTGTATTTGTTGGAAACCGAGTCAGGCAAATCCAGCAGCTGACTAAAGGTTTTATTTGGCAGTACATACCTTCGAAAGAAAATCCTGCTGATCTGATATCTCGTGGCGTGTCGCCATCGGATCTTCCAGGATGCAAGCTTTGGTGGCATGGTCCGCCTAGGTTCCATAGCGCGCAACCGTATCTCGAGCAACCACTACCGCTATCGCAAGATGAAATACCAGAACTTCGGAGAACAGTACTTGTAACGGCACGCGGGCCGTCCAGGCTACCAACATTCGACAGAATCAGTCGGTATACTATAATTCAACGGTCGATGGCATATGTGATTCGGTTTTGCGACTACATTAAAGGCGGTCGAAAGCAGCTTACTAGAGGATTTCCCACAGTTTCGGAAATGCATCGAGCAGCAGTTTTGATCATCCGAATGGTTCAAATCGAAGCTTTTCACGTGGAGCTACAAGCGATTAAAGGTAATAAAGAATGCAGAATTACGTTTCAAAATTTGAATCCATTCATCGATGCGAACGACGGAGTACTGCGTGTTGGAGGACGTTTAAAGAACGCAACTGTACCGTACGAACACCGACATCCAGCACTACTTCCCGAGAAACATCCGCTCACCGTCACGCTGATACGTCATCTACATCGCGCCAATATGCATCTCGGTCAGCGCAGTCTTCTTGGGGTCGTCCGGCAACAGTATTGGCCACTCAAGGCGAAGAACGTCATCCGGCAGGTGGTACACCACTGCATACCATGCTTTCGGATGAGGCCAAAGAAATCAACTCAACTGATGGGAGAGCTTCCGGATTACCGCGTCCAGCCTTCTCCAGTATTCTCACACACGGGATTGGATTTTGCGGGACCCTTCAACCTTCGATTAAGTGCAACTGCAAGGAACCCGACGACCACTAAGGGTTACGTTTGTTTATTTGTTTGCATGGCAACTCGGGCTCTCCATCTTGAAGCGGTTTCGGACCTAAGTTCGGAATCCTTCATGGCTGCACTCCAGCGCTTTGTTAGTCGTCGTGGCCTCGTACAGAAATTATACTCCGATAACGCGACTAATTTCGAAGGCGCTAAAAATGAAATGAATCGCCTAGCCGAATTATTCCGCAGTGAGCAGCACACGCGTGCTGTGAATGAATACTGTGTACCAAGGGGCATCGAATGGTCGTTCATTCCTCCACGTAGCCCACATTTCGGTGGGATCTGGGAGGCGGGAGTTAAATCAGTGAAATCGCACTTGAAGTTGGTTCTCGCTGAACATCGATTGACGTTCGAGGCGCTGTCTACCGTCCTTACACAGGTAGAAGCTATTTTGAACTCCCGCCCTCTCACACCTGCTTCTGATGATCCGAATGATCTGACTGCTATCACACCGGCTCACTTCATAATAGGGAGGGAATTCCAAGCTATACCGGAACCCTTGTACGCCCACATTCCTAAAGGCAGATTGTCCCGTTTGCAGTTTTTACAGGACATGAAACAGAAGTTCTGGAAAATGTGGATGAACGATTACCTACACGAACTACAGAAACGCCAGCGAGATATGAAAGTCACCGAATTCAAGGTTGGAGCGATGGTCGTTATCGTTGATGAAAACGCACCGCCGCTGAAGTGGGCTCTCGCCCGCATAATCGAATTGCATCCGGGCAAGGATGGGCACACACGCGTGGTGAGTTTGCGAACCGGACACGGCACCACTAGGAGAGCCGTTAAGAAGGTCTGTCTATTGCCACTAGACAACGAAGAGGACGACAATCCTGTGTAGCTGATGTATTGAAATTGCCAATTTCAACGCCCCGGAGGATGTTGGTACTTAAACGCCCCTCTGGCATTAAGACAACCTACGAAGAATACAGAAACCATCATACATTTTTTTCTTATACACATCCACACATGTAACCGATTATTAGTTCAGAGTAAAATTGTCTGTTGAATCATTAACACGCGTTCTTTTGATTTCGTCCGAAGAAATTTTATTCCACTGAAACCGAAACTCTTTCGATACAGTCCATTTCCCGCGAGTGTCAAGGACATAGGGTTTGATCGGTGCTCGATAGTTCCCACGATTAATATGTTGAGATGCTTCAAATGTGGAGAATTTGGGCACAAGAGCATGGATTGCAAAAATTGTGATAGATGCTCTAGGTGCAGCCAACAACACAAAACGTAGGAGTGTACGTCAACTGTATTGAAATGTATTAATTGTTTGAAAATGAATAAAGAACGAAAAATGAACTTGGACGTCAACCATGCCGCATTTAGCTCGGAATGTTTGCTCTATAAAAGACTTTTTGATCAGAAGAAAAGCAGCTTGCGTTTCAATAAATAGCAGCCAAGTTCCAGGAATGTCCGCGGTCCATAACTTTTAATGGCACATTAGAACAGTCAGAACAAGTAATTGCAGCTAAGTTTAATGATTATTTCGTAGACAGTGTTTCATTGATTAATCAATCTATTGAATTGGTCGATGAACCTGACGAAATAAAACAGCCAGTTAATAGTCGTTGCAGATTTGAAGTTTTTCACCCAATTACATTAGATGAACTTAGAGTTATTTGTTTTTCATTAGGAAAATCGGCTGGAGTAGATAATGTTAATGCTAGAGTTATTCAAGATTGCTTTCATGTCACATCTTTCTGGACCTTATTAATGAATCATTGCAGAATGGACATGTGCCACAAATTTGGAAGGAATCCTTAGTGATTCCTATTCAAAAAGTTGCTGGAACGATTAAAGCCGAAGAGTTTCGTCCCATCAACATGTTGCACACATCAGAGAAAATCTTAGAACTTGTTGTTAAAGGCCAGCTGTTGGAGTATTTGAATAGCAACTCTTTGTTGATACCAGATCAATCGGGATATCGGGAAGGTCATTCTTGTGAAACTGCATTGAATTTGGTGTTAGCAAAGTGGAAAGAAAACTTGGAGCGTAAAGATACGATTGTTGCTGTTTTTTTGGATTTGAAAAGCGCTTTTGAAACAATTTCTAGGCCCTTACTGTTAAGTACAATCAAGCGCTTTGGAATTACGAGTACTGCATATAAATGGTTTGAAAGCTATTTGTCTGACAGAACTCAACGGACTGTTTTTAATGATTCTGTTTCCAGTCCCGTGGGGAACAACCTTGGAGGGCCCCAGGGAAGTGTATTAGGGCCCCTTTTATTTATTATGTATATTAATGACTTGCGACGTGTTTTACGGTTTTGCGACATTAACCTTTTTGCAGATGATACTGTGTTATTCATTGCAGCTAAGGATTTAGAAGTTGCCGTCTCACACTTGAATGAAGATTTGCAGTATCTAAGTAGATGGTTGAAGTGTAAGCAGTTAAAATTGAATACAAGTAAAACTAAATTTATGGTAATTTCGCGGAATCGATTAAATGAGAACGTCTCTGTTGTAATTGATGATGAGACTATTGATCGCGTTCAGGAGATTAAATATCTTGGCGTGATTATTAATGACAAACTTAAGTTCAACTCTCACATTGACAATGTCATCAAGAAAATTGCCAAGAAGTAAGGAATTCTATGTCGACTGAAAAACGATTTAACTATTGCCAGTAAAATACAGCTATACAAATCAATCATCTCTCCTCATCTAGACTTTTGCCCATCCATTTTATTTCTGTCCAATGCAACACAAATATCGAGATTACAGCGCTTGCAGAATAAAATAATGCGTTTGATTTTGAGATGTAATAGATTCACTTCCTCAACTTTGATGCTAGACGCCTTACAATGGTTGTCGGTGAAGCAAAGAGTTATATATTTGACTATGGTGTTCATTTTTAAAGTAGTTAACGGTTTGCTGCCTCGATATTTGTGTGATCGAATTGAAAGAGGAAGTGACTATCATAGATATAATACTAGAAACGCGGATGAAATAAGAACACCACATTTCTTGACTTGTGCTTCACAGAATTCATTATTTTTTAAAGGAATAAATGTTTTCAATTCGATGCCTAGGCACATTAAACGTTCAAAACCATTAGCAGAATTTAAGAGACATTGCATTTCACACGTTAAAACTGTCCAGTGATTTATTTTTTGAAAATTGACAAATTATGTATCTTGACGAAGTTATTTTTAACGGATTATTTTGTATGGATAGCTGTTATAACGACTTTTTAATAATTATTGTAGCACTGCAAAAACTATTTTGTTCGCCACGATGGTGATGATGGATTTTTGATATTTGATTTAATAGTAGTAGTAAAAAAAATAGTAGTCTACAAAGGTTTGAGCCTCGCGCGCGTTTTACGGATATAGAGGACTGAATTTAACATTCGATAAAAAAAAAAATGCAATTTTGAAGCTTATTTGGAAGATACCTTGAGTTAGTAGTAAGTTTTCTGGTAAATGTTGGGGGTTCGTGAGCATTCCTGACATTGCTGAAAATTATGATAGCATCAGATTGCGGGGTTACTAGTGTAATAGGATGCTTTGTTGATTGTTCATTAACTCTTGATTGCTTGTAATACTTATGAATATTTTAGGTGGACAAAAAGGCGAACTAAGAGGTGGACGCCTGAGCTTTTCAACATTTATATCGCTGTGAAGCAACTGTAAACTCTAGAGGGAATTTATATCTGTAACTGAAACCAGTTCGATTTTGTTTGCCAACCTGGTTAAAATGTCATATTTAATTATCTTAAAGATAAATCGTCCAGCTCAAACCTTTGTAGGGGTAAGAGGTGGGACCATCATCATCATCATCATAATCTACACTGAACGGAACATTATTTCACTACTAATTCTCTCTTAGGCGATCCGCTTCCAGTTATTGATGCTAACTGCATAAGCAACATAATGTCCTCCTCAGCCGAGAAAAAAAAACAAAGTGTGTGCATGTTTTCATCAGACCAAGCTTACTGTCGATAACTTTGTCCGGGTTCTCAGCTGAATACAATTGAAAATAAATTATTTTTCTGACTGAAATGAATCATTCGATATATTTTATTATCAAAAACACAAAAAAAAGAAAACAATAAACTGTAAAAAACGTTCGGTAATAATCTTACGGAACGGTATTGTAAACATTACCAATTATTCAGCAAAATTTACAATGCGGAAGTCAGTAAATTTTGACAGTTCAAGCGCAAAGTTAAATTTACTGAATGTACTGTAAAACAACAAAAAATTACCGAACGTTCTGCTGTTCCATATTCGGTAAAAATTACAGTAAACTGTAAAAAAATCTAAGTGTGTGTACACACATTTCTAGATAGAGCTGGAATTAGGGCGTAACAGCTTGTGTAAGCAATGATTTCTAGGAATTCAAGGCACGTCCATGCAGACCAACCTAACCATCGGATAGTGGAAGTCTTTCCCTACCCGGTGAGGATGTTGGTTTGCGTGGGCGAGCCTTGAATTTCTAGAAATCATCAAGAGAAGTCATTGTTCATGCATTTTTCCGACTGACTTACCTGTGCTTGGTATTACAAATTCGTCATATTTAAGTGCACATGAATCAAGCGTTGTGTTTAATAGTAGCTGTGATGCATCAATGGATGGACTGGATGTTGAAATCATGTCGTACCATTACTTTAGAAGTAAAGTAAAAATTACTTCTTTTATAGGAGAGCGACAAGCATCGTTTCTACTGTTGGTGTCTGCCAGTCTTCGTTGGAGCTGAAAATAAGAGATGTCAAAAGATGTGGATTTAGAACATTTAAAATATTGTTTTGACCTTATTGTAAAAAATACGAAACATATTAGAATTATTAGAAGTATGAACAGAAATAAAAGTTGGATAGTACTCTAGATAAAGCTAGGTCTAGTTAGAAACTGAAAGCAGAATTCAAGCGGCGCCGGTGGTGTGGTGGTAAGCTTGATTACCTCTCACCTCTCACCGCCGGGATGTTCTGAGGCATAACATCTCTGATCACGTCTTCCTTGGGAAGGAAAGTAAAGCCGTTGGTCCCCGGTTCATGAGTTGATGGGTCGATAGGTAGGGTCGAGGTACGGAAAACAAGATCGACGGAAAACAAATCAAAGGAAAAAAAAAAGAAAAGTATATATGTACACACTTAATCTAGCTCGGTAAAATCTCCAACAGCCGATTATTTTGGCATTTACTTTTGTTGATATCTCTGCAAAATATCTGTTTGTTAGCTGATATCTTAGCAAAATTTTATTTGTTAGCTGAGTCCCGGCAATTGTTTGACTGAATTTCAGCAAAATAAATTGCAGAATTTCTCAGCTGTTGGAATCTCGGCGCAAAATTTTTAAGTGTGTACACATATCACATGAGAATCTATTATAAACATTTAAGGTGATCGGCCACACATGCTCCATTTACCACCGAGAAAGCGGTCAGAATCTGACGAAAACTAAATCACATCAAAATTCAAGAATATGATCTTTAAAGGCCAATTCGAGTGCTGAAAGTAGTATTCATCACAACAAGGGCTCGGCAGAAAAAAAAATAAAGATCCGACACGGTAATTCATAATTTTGCTGATATATCGGCAACCAGCATATTTTTTTCCGAGATTAACCAAAAAAATTACCGAAATATCGGCAATCAATCTATTTTTACAAAAATTCGGTCAAGTAATTCACTGAGCCCATAAGTAAATAGAGATAATAACGAAATCAGCAATTGCGTTTACTGAGATTTCGGTATTGACCTCATCCATTGCCGGATTTTGGTAATAAAGCTGTCATTTTTTCCACCCGCCATTTTTCGTCTTGTGAATCAAAATTGGCTGTAAATCGCGGAATAATGAATCAAGTGTTCAAGTGCGAAATGTTCAAGTTCAAGTAAGTTCACATTATTTATTAATATCGCCAGTAATATTTTTCGTAGGCCGTCTTCTATCTGTTTTTTTAGTCGTCAGCCAATGTCGAAGAGTTTTAGCGGCATATATTTTAGCGGATATATTCATATCTGGAATACGCATTCCCTGCTGCTGCTGCTGCTGTTCCTCAAATCTAAATCCCAAATAACTTCCTCTGTGATGTATAATTTTGTGATGATTTTGAATGGAATACAGAATGATAATCCCATTGCAGTGTTTCTTATTTTGCAACTATTGTTCACATGATAGTATATTTTTATTCATTTTCTTTAACTCGAAACAAAAAACAAAACAAAAAATGCCGATATTCAGTATTTTTTAATACCATAGGGATGCTTTTGCCAAGCAATCAGTAATTTTGATTACTGAGATTTTCGGCAAAAATTGACAACCGTAAATTTTATGATTGCCGAGATCCCCGGCAAATTTGCTGATTGCCGAGCACTCAGTGGTACCCATCTCGGCAATTGTTTTGCTGAGATTCAGTGAAAAAAGGATTCTTTTTATCGATGGGACAATCTATGGATCTAAAAATCATCTCAAGGCCAGATACATTTCCCCTACCTTGCTTATTTCGGAACCTTTTTAATCCTCGAATTATGATTTCCACTTGAAATGCAGCACATACAATCATATGCAAATTAAGTATAGTTTTGAAAAATGCCTGGTTTTGTACAAAAACATGGACTCGATGGTTGAAAGTTGGCTATATTTGGCCAACCTGACGTCCAGCGAGGTATTTTTGGTGTAAGGACCAATTTAGGCGTGGCGTAATGGTGTTCGGCCTAAATCTTCCACACCGAGTGTGTTAGGCACTCAATTTTCGGTTGTGGCTAGCGGCATTAGACTGCAATTGCAAAACAATAACCATGTTCAGAACATAACAATAAAAAAAAGGAAAAAAAAAATCAATAATCAATTTGTTTTGCAAGAATTTTAGCAAATCATTGATGTCATCCATTAGAGGTTTACTTTACAGAGTGGAAAGTGTGAATGAAAATTTGATTCTATGGACAACCACATGGTGCACGGCGAAATTTCCTATCCAGTTTGCCGTACTCCATTCATGACACTGGCAACTGTTCATGATACTTGAAACAATACTTCAAAAGTCCTGATTTTGCTATTTTCCTGTCACTGTGCTTCATTTTCATTATCCTCTTTAAAATACTCGTCGTCTTTTCCTTTTCTTTGCTCGTCAACCTCATGGCTGTCGGTGTTTTTGTCTGGTGGCGATCCACATTGTTGTAGTATATAGCCAGCGTGCAGAAGACTTTCATTGGCGGATTGAACAAAGGCCACTTTAGAACGCATAGTAGATGAGACGCTATTGAAATCATCTTTGTCCTTATTGATCTGGCTGTAACAGTAACTATGTGGTATAGCTGTTTACCCCATTATTGGTTTGGTACAGTTTAATATCCTACGAAAAGGCAGTATGCATTATTTCATAGTTTTTTTTTTAAATGGGCATGCGTTTCTATATTCAGTGTTATGATATTATAATCATGGCAGTGTAATAATTGCTTGCCATGCATCATGCGGAACACGAATACTAACCGAACATTTTAAACATATTACATCCTTTCACCGATTGCCAGTCGGCCTGCACAACGAAGTGTGTTGGGTAACGAAGTTTAAATTCAATTTAACCACTCGTCTGCTACATCCTACATCTTTGCAGAAAAAGGTTCAAAGGATGAAGGCGCAATGTTACATACCTACTTTCCTACCTACAATTTGTTTATGTAGAGCGAATTCGTACCATTCACACATAATTATAGACTCACCTCAACATACAGATGTAAATCAATTACGAAATCAAAGCAAAGGCTGCAAGTTATAATTTTCAATCCATAATGTGCAAACAATCTGCGTCGGAAGAAGCATTAGAGGGTAACAGATTTTCCAACAATTACCGCTCAATTGAAGCCGATGCAGCAGCAGCTGTTGTGAAGTTCTTGGAAATATTTGCTTAGGTCTATTGCATAACCATTAGATTAGTAAATCTAGCTAAACTTGTGTTTTTAGAGTCAACTGACGAATCGACGATCTAATGCTGACGAAAGCGACCTGCTCCAATTTCCATGAATTATTGAGTAATGATTCGTTATGTGTAAAATGTGTGCCATGTATACTCATAAATCAAAATAACGTCGGAGATACAGTTGTAGGAAAACTGATACCCTTTCACGTTTGCAGTTTTGATAAAAAAAAAGATCAAATAAGGTACACCAGAGCTAGTGGGACCTAAACATTTGATAGTTCTTGTGCTTATGTAATCTACAATAATCATTATTTACAAATTTTAGAAGCATAGTAATTATATGTTGGCAATAGCGTACGCTTATAAAAACCCAAATACCCAACTTTTTTTTTCCTTTGGTTTATTTTCCGTCGATCTTGTTTTCCGTGCTGAGCACCAATGCTACCGACGCCAGGGAGGCAGCTCCCACACCTGGAGCCTACCTATCGACCCATCAACTCATGAACCGGGGACCAGCGGCTTTACTTCCATTCCGAAGGAAGGCGTGATCAGAGATGTTATGCCTCAGAACATCCCGGCTGCGCCGACTGGGATTGAACCCAGGCCGGCTGGGGTGAGAGATAATCACGCTTACCTCTACACCACCGGCGCCGCTAAATACCCAACTTTAAAAAAATTCTAAAACTAATGTTAAAAAATGCACAATACTATATGTTTCATCGGGATAAGATGGAATTTTGGGTTTAAAAAAAACTATCGAAAAATACAAATTTATGACGAGGATCAACTGTTTACGTCACTTGTCATTTGTATAAGTGCATGAAGCACATATTTTATGGGCTACTCCAATGAAGAGAAAAAAGCGTTCTATGCGCAGCTGGAGCAGGTGTACGACTATCGTCATCGGTGACATGAACGTTCAGGTAGGACGGGAGGTAATGTACCCGGCAATTGAGCCAAACAACCTGCATGCCGTATCTAACGACAACAGCTAACGATGCATGAACTTTGCAGCCTCTTGGGGTATGGAAGTTCGAAGTACCTTTTCCCCCCACAAGGATATCTACTAAACCACCTGGAGATCAGCTGACCAGCACACAGAAAATCAAATCGAACACGTACTAATCGACGGGAAATTCTTCTCCGACATTATCAACGTCCGCACGTACCGCAGTGCGAACATAGATTCGGACCACTACCTAGTTGCAGTATGTATACGCTATAAACTCTCGACGGTGCATAACACCCGTCGAAGTCGAACGCCACGGCCCAACATTGAGGAATTAAGGGACGCAGGAGCTGCTCAGGATTACGCGCAGCGGCTGGAAGAGGCACTACCCTTGGAAGAGCAGCTTGACGCAGCTTCTCTTGAAGATGGCTGGAGGAACATCCGTTCCGCCATAGATAGTACTGCTGCAGCAGCACTGCCCTAATAAAAAATACCATAAACGAACGATAACCCAAATAATAGAGCTATTGCACAAATGGTTTGGATGGTACTGCATGGTTTGGATGGAAGCAAAAAAACCATAACAATTTTATTAGTGTAAGTACTGCGATCCCGGACCAAAGAAACGACTGGTTTGACGGCGAATGCAAACTGTTAGTAGAGGAGAAGAATACAGCACGAGCGAGAATGATGCAACACCGCACAAGATTAAATGTGAAGCAATACAGACAAGAGCGGAACAGATAAAACTCGGTTTTCCGAAGGAAGAAGCGTCAGTAGGAAGACCGAGATCACATAAACGACACACGGAAGTTCTACGGAAAGCTAAATAGTTCGCGCAAAGGCTACGTGTCGCAAGCCGATATGTGCAAGGACTTGGACGGTAACCTTCTCACGAACGAGTGTGAGGTGATTGAGAGGTAGAAGCAGTACTATCATAGAGGTAACTCTAAGACCAGAAGGTCCCGAAGAAACGAGCTCAACTTTTTGGCTCAGCTCTGGTACTATCTTCGGTCCCAAGCTAATCGATTCACCCCTCGAAACATAGGAAAATTCTCTAACCCCTCATTTTATCATAGCGGATGTAAACAAACATTGTGTAGTAATAGAATTTTGACTGGAATGGGCTACGTTAATCGATTTGCTTGGGACCAATAGGCTAGTCAAGTAGTGAGCCAATTTAAAATCATTAGTTTCGAATTGATTGTTGGTACCAACAATCAATACGAAACTAACGATATTAAATTGGCTCACTACTTGACTAGCCTATTGGTCCCTAGCAAACGATTAACGTGCCCCATTCTAGTCGAAATTCTACTACTACACAATGTTTGTTTTGATTCGCTATGAAAGTTTGACAGATAAAATGAGGGGTTAGTGGATTTTCTTATGTTTTGAGGGGTGAATCGATTAGCTTGGGACCGAAGAGAGTACCAGAGCTGAGCCAAAAAGTTGAGCACGTTATTTCGGGACCTTCTAGTCTTAGAGTTACCTCTATGGTAGTACTGTACCAGGGAGACAATTTCAAAATCAACTTCAGAACTTTGTTCTGAATCCTTTGAAGTGCTTTTTTCCTGGTAGTGCAACAACTAGACCATATTGGCACAGCGTAAAGCATGGCTGGTCTAAAAACTTGTTTAAATATTAGAAGTTTATTCGTCAGGCAAAGTTTGGATTTCCTATTTATAAGAGGATACACACATTTTATATATTTGTTACATTTGGCTTGAATGCCCTCAATGTGATCTTTAAAAGTTAATTTTTGGTCAAGTATTAATCCGAGATATTTCACTTGGTTTGACCAGGAAATTGGAACTCCGTTCATAGTGACTATGTGACTACTACTAGGTTTCAAAAAGGAAGCTCTAGGCTTGTGTGGAAATATTATAAGTTGAGTTTTGGAAGCGTTGGGAGAAATCTTCCATTTTTGTAAATAAGAAGAGAAAATATCTAAACTTTTCTGCAGTCTGCTGCAAATAACACGAAGACTTCTTCCTTTAGCGGAAATGCCTGTGTCATCAGCGAACAAAGGCTTGTGGCAACACTGAGGCAAATCAGGGAGGTCCGAAGTGAAAATGTTACACAATATAGGTCCAAGAATGCCACCTTGAGGAACTCCTGCTCTAACAGGTAGTTGATTAGATTTGGAATTTTGATAATTTACCTGCAGAGTTCTGTCAGTTAAATAATTTTGAACTAATTTCATAATATAAAGCGGGAAATTAAACGTTTTCAATTTAGCAATCAAACCTTCATGCCAAACACTGTCGAATGCTTTTTCTATGTCTAGAAGAGCAACTCCAGTTGAGTGGCCTTCAGATTTGTTAGAACGAAATAAATTGGTAACTCTTAAGAGTTGATGAGTAGTTGAATGTCCATGGCGAAATCCAAACTGCTCATCTGCAAAAATTGAGTTTGTATTGATCTGAAGCATCATTCTATTTAAAATTATCTTTTTATCCGGCTTCAACATTTGAACAACTTTTGCATTTTTCCATTTATCAGGAAAGTATGCCTGTAGATGAGGATATAGAAAATTCCATCATCACCTGGAGCTTTCATATTTTGAAACTTTTTAGTTATAGAGCTTACTTCGTCCAAATCAGTCCCCCAGGAATCATCAAAAATATTTTCCCGAGAGAAAATATTTAGATAATCCCGAGCAACCTGATTCTCAATAGGACTAGTAAGACCCAAACTGAAATTATGGGAACTCTCGAGTTGCTTAGCAAGTTTCTGAGCTTTTTCCAAATTTGTGATCAAAATTTTTCCCCCTTCTTTAAGCGCTGGAATAGGCTTTTGAGGTTTTTTCAAAAATTTTGTGAGTTTTCAAAAGGTTTTGGAACTCGGGTCTAATTTAGAAACATTATTTTCAAAAGTTTTGTTCCTCAGGACAGAGAATCGATTTTTAATTTGTTTTTGCAAATCCCGCCAGATAACTTTCATGGCAGGATCGCGTGTTCTTTGAAATTGTCTCCTACGGACATTTTTAAGATGGATCAAGAGCTGAAGATCGTCGTCTATTATAATTGAATCGAATTTAACCTCGCATTTTGGTACTGAGGCAGCTCTTGCTTCAACTATAGAAATAGTCAGAGATTCAAGAGCATAAATAATTTCATCTTTGGTTTGCAAAGGAATGTTTGGATCGAAGTTATATTCCATAAATGTTCGATATTGCTCCCAATCAGCTCTATGGTAATTGAAAGTAGAGCTGTTGGGATTATTTCTTGGGATATTTCAAAAGTTACTGGAAGGTGATCAGAACCGAAGTCAGCATGAGTAACCAATTGGCTACAAAGTTGACATGAATCAGTTAAGACCAAATCAATAGTTGAGGGATTTCTTGCAGAAGAAAAGCATGTTGGGCTGTTTGGCTATTGAATAGTGTAATAACCTGCAGAACAATCATCAAACAAAATATTACCATTGGAATTGCTTTGAGCATTATTCCATGAGCGGTGTTTTGCATAAAAATCACCAATAATGAAGAATTTAGACCTATGACGGGTAAGTTTCTGGAGGTCACCCTTGAGAAAATTCTTTTGCTGTCCTACGCATTGGAATGGCAAATAGGCAGCTATAAACGTAAGTTGTCCAAATTTTGTTTCAACAGAAACTCCCAAAGTTTCAAAAACTTTGGTTTCAAATGAAGAAAGAATTTTATGTTTGATCCGTCTATGAACAATGATGGCAACGCCACCACAGGGTCCATCCAGACGATCATTTCTATAAATTAAATAATTTGAGTCCATCTTAACCTTATGGTCAGGTTTAAGGAACGTTTCAGTTATAACGGCAATATGCACGTTATGAACTCTCAAAAAGTTAAATAGCTCGTCTTCATTATCTTTAAGAGATCGAGCATTCCAATTTAAAATATTTAATGCTTTAAAATCCATTACTGAATTTTAAAGTAATGACAATATTGTTTGCAAATTTTACTCCAGTTTTAATAGCATCAAACATGGAGTTAGATTTAAGCATATCAGAAATCATGTCAATTAATGATTTCTGTAAAACTTCCATTTTAGGGGCAGTAATGCTTCCTAACTCAAAATTGTCAAAATTTCCGTTAGAATTACGTTGGTTAGTATTTTGATTTCTACCCGTTGTAATAGCAGCATAGGTAGCTCCATTTACTCGCTGAACATTGTTAGCAGCGAGGGGAGTAGGTATAGATGAAAAATTTGAAGCAGGGGTGATATTTGTACCTACGGATACGAATGTAGAATTTGTTCCTCACTGACCGTTGTTAACAGCAGAGTAATTTGTACCTGATCGGAAACTTGCAGCGTTTCTTACCTGTCACTTAGAACGAGATTGTAGGATCGCTTTGCGAGTCTTACATTCCCAAAAATTTGATTTGTGGTTTTCACCACAATTTGAACATTTAAATTTCTTAGGATCTTCCTTCACAGGACAGTCGTCCTTTGCGTGAGAGGAATCACCACAATTCATGCATTTAGCTGGCATGTAGCAATTTTTAGTTCCGTGACCCCATCCCTGGCACTTACGGCACTGGGTGTTCCCACTTCACTCGGACATGGAGCATAAGGCTAGCTTTTTATAAGGTCTTGGTTGTTTAGTTCACTAGAGTTGAAGTGAACTAAATAAAAATCATTAGAAATCCCGTTGCACGAATCGACAGGACGGGATTTCATTTTCATTTTGATTACTTGGAGTGGCACAACTCCAAGTAATTTTGCCAGTTCATCTTTGATCTGATCCAGGGATTCACCACTGGGCAGTCCTTTCATGACAACCTTGAACACATGTTCAGTTTTGGTGTCATAAGTAAAAAAATTGTGCTCATTGCGTGAGTGACTACCGACTGAGTCGGACGTGTGTGCTGTTTGCTGCTGCGTTCAGTGCTGTTGCTGGTTCGAGGAAAGTGTTCGACGGAAGGCTGGTCCGGTAATACGGATTAGGAGGCATATTGGTGGAGTGATACGAAGATAAGGTGGTGGTTAACGTCCGCAGGTGATGCGCTATAATTTGCGTGACGGTTTCAATCGGTGGCGGTGATAGAAGAAGAAAGAAAAAGCGTGATTGAGACTGCTTTTGGCAGGATTGCTGCTGAAGGGGCGAAGGTCTATGCGGGGAGGCCCAGTGTGCATGTGTGTGCGAGGGGAGCGCAAGGGGAGTTGCGTTTAAGAGTGGAAATTGTGGATTCCACGCCGAACGGTAGCGATAATTTCGAGTGCGAGAAGGCAGGAAAGAGGAAGAAAAGAAGAAGCTGATAGTACGGGAAAATAAAAAGCCAAAAATATAGCGGCAAACAGTAGTGTGTGAGCCATTCCACATCGAACGCTCGACTGTTTCGGTCAAGTATTGCTTGCACTCCGTAATCGGTACTAGTTTTTTTCCCCTATTGAGGTTTTTTTTTCAATCCGCTTTCATACTGAGTGGTGTTGTAGTATACAACAGTGCAGTGAGCATCGCGGAATTGTAATTGCCGCTCAATCGTTCGAGAAAGGAAGCAGTCATTTCCGGCCGAGTCCGGCAGATGAGCTGTACATCTCTAACCAACAAGTTTCATCGCATCACGAAACGGCAAACTCAAGGTCATCGAGTTCACCAGCCGGCGAGCCAGCCGGTGCTTTGTTGCAAACACTCGAGGGCAACAATAGAACGATCATCACCATCATTCTCACATCAGGATAGATCATCGTCATCAGCCACACTCCGTGCGCTTGTGTGGAGAGTTAAGTAACAAACGGTTATCTTCCGTTCTCCGCAACCTGATTAATCTCCATACAGTGCTGATTAACTTTTCTGACACCTTTTTGTTTTTTCCTGAAAATTTTTTCATTTTTTTTTCTCTTTTTTTTCATTTACTGTTTTTTTTTTTTTTTTGCAAGTTGATTAATCTCCCTATAGTGTTGATTAACTTTCCTGGCATTATTTTTTTCCATTTTAAAGTTTTTTTTTTTTTTGCTTTGTTGGATTAAGTATTATTTTTACCGTTATATTTTTTGGATAAGTTTATTTTTTTCTTATTTTTTTTTTATTTATTATTTTTTTTTCTCAACGCATATATATATATATATATATATATATATATATATATATATATATATAAATATATATATATTTCCTTTTTTATGTCGAAATCTGTTGCGGAGGTACTTAAGACCCCGCAATGGATGAAACCAATGATGGCGGGGGTATTTCGCTAGCAGATATCTCCGATGATGAGTCTGTTAAATCTCCATCATTCGAAAATCTGCTTCTCACTGAAGAGGAAATGGATACCTCAGGGGATTCTACTTCGGACCCCAAAACGAGCACTGGAGCTTACCCAAAGGTGATGTCTAAACAACAACCTCCTTCACCCCCTGCCCCCCCTTCTCCACCATCGCCCCCTCGTCCACCTGTTCCCCCTACTCCAACCGTTCCCTTAAAAATTTCTGCGACCCCCCGCCATAAAGCTTACCCAAGCGACTCAAAAGGTCCGTGGGTTGTTTTTTTCCGGCCCAAACAAAAACCTTTGAATATTTCTCGGATTTCGAAGGATCTGACAAAACATTTTTCGGCCGTAACCGATATCTTTAAGGTAACGTCAAACAAACTGCGCGTTACCGTTGATGACCTGAAACAGGCAAACCGGATTGTTGCCTGTGAGCTTTTTTCGATCGAATATCGAGTCTACGTCCCCAGTTGTGACGTAGAAATTGAAGGAGTGGTCACCGAATCGAGTCTGACTTGTGAGGATTTCCTGCAAGTCGAATCTTTCGGCATTTTCAAAAACCGTGCCCTCCCGAAAGTCAAGATACTGGACTGCATTCAACTGCAGTCAGTGTCGCACATAGGCACAAAAAAAAGTATACCCTCTCAGATTCGTTTCGTGTGACCTTTTCAGGATCGGCATTACCTGACTACGTCACAATTGGGAAGGTTCGACTACCTGTACGCTTGTTTGTACCGAGGGTAATGAATTGCTTGAAATGCAAACAACTAGGTCACACCGCGGACTTTTGTTCCAACAAACCGCGGTGCGATCAATGTGGGGAGGAGCATACGGAGGGTCCTTGTCATGCTACCCCAAAATGCGTTTACTGTAAGGATGCTCCGCATGCTCTGAGTGATTGCCCGAAGTACAAACAGCAGGGAGAAAAACTAAAGCGGTCTTTGCAAGCTCGCTCTAAGCGCTCGTTAGCAGAAATTTTAAAAACGACCGCTTCATCTTCCCAAACCACCCCAAAAAGCAACAACACATTCCTTCTCCTGCCAGATGATGATCAGGGCTCTGACTCAGAGGTGGGTGAGAGTAGTCCTTTTGTCTTTAATGGCAACACGAGGAAGCGGTCCAAAATAAACGTCACCCAAAAACCTCGTAAGGCCTCTCGTATGGACTACCAACCTACCTTGACAAATTTAAGAGGTAGCGGAAATGTACCGAAACCCCCACCACCGGGATTTAAATCTTGTAATTTTAACAAGGACTTTCCGCCACTTCCGGGATCATCTAAAACCCCAGCCAGAAAAACAGCTGAATAATCAGCAAGAACATGATGCCATGTTCACGTTTTCTGAAATTGTGGAGAGCATCTTCAATATATTCAACGTCTCTGACTCAACTCGGAACATTATTAATTTAGTGCTTCCATTCGTGAAAACTCTTTTGAAGCAACTAGCTTCTAGGTGGTCCTTCCTTGCATCGATCATATCCTTTGATGGATAATTTTCCGAATGAGGTCGGGGATATGATCTCTGTTCTTCAGTGGAACTGTAGAAGTCTTATACCGAAACTTGACACATTCAAATTTTTAGTTCACAACTCACTTTGTGATGCATTTGCTCTTTGTGAAACATGGCTTTCTTCAGACACCGATCTCCCTTTCCACGATTTTAACATTATTCGCCTTGATCGAGCAGATTCGTATGGAGGGGTGCTTCTCGGGATTCATAAGCTCCATTCCTTTCATAGAATCGATCTGCCTTCCGTGACAGGCATTGAAGTTGTCGCATGTCAGGTAAATATTCGAGGTAAAAGCCTCAGTATTGCCTCAGTATATCTTCCTCCAAGAACTGCGATTTCTCGCCAAGGTTTCTCTGATATCTGCTCAGCTTTATCTGAGCCTCGGTTGATCTTAGGAGATTTTAACTCCCACGGTACAGGCTGGGGGGAACTGTACGACGACAACCGCTCAACCCTGATATACGACCTTTGCGATAACTTCAATATGACAATTCTAAACACTGGGGAAGTAACACGAGTGGCCAAACCTCCAGCAAGAGAAAGTAGATTAGACCTCTCCCTCAGTTCGAGTTCACTATCGTTGGATTGCTCGTGGAAAGTAATTCAAGATCCCTACGGTAGTGACCACTTGCCAATCAAAATTTCTATTACCAATGGTTCATCTTCCACTCGCTCGGTTGACATCGCGTACGACCTCACGAAAAACCTCGACTGGCAAAAATTTGCGTCCGCGGTTCTCGGTGGTACTGATTCGGTTGACATACTCCCTCCGCTGGATGAGTACTCCTTTTTATCGCGACTTATCGTTGACTGCGCTCTTCAAGCACAGACGAAACGCGTTCCGGGTGTTTTCGTTCGCAAACGACCTCTCACTCCGTGGTGGGATAAGGATTGCACCGACGCGAACAGCGAGAAGTCCGCCGCGTTTAAACGCTTCCGCAAACACGGTAAGGTCGAGGATTTCGAGCGGTACACCGACCTCGAGAAAACTTTTAAGAGCTTGATTAAAGCCAAAAAACGCGGTTACTGGCGTCGGTTCGTCGATGGTTTGTCGAGAGAGACTTCGATGAGAACACTCTGGAATGTCGGCAGGAGAATGCGCAACGCGTCATCACCGGTCAACGAAGACAAGGAGTACTCAGACAGTTGGATATTCAGCTTCGCGCAGAAAGTTTGCCCGGATTCGGTGTCGGTTCAAACCAACGTTCGTGATAGTCCGTCGGGTAGTAACGAAATAGATTCTCCGTTTTCGATGGTGGAATTCTCACTTGCTCTCCTCTCATGTAACAACTCAGCTCCAGGAATGGATAGAATCAAGTTCAACTTGCTCAAAAATCTCCCAGACGTCGCGAAGAGACGCTTGTTGAACTTATTCAATCAATTTCTGGAGCACAACATTGTTCCGGATGATTGGAGGCAAGTAAGAGTTATCGCCATTCGAAAACCCGGTAAACCCGCGTCGGATTATAACTCGTACCGTCCCAGCGCGATGCTGTCCTGTATACGGAAATTGTTGGAGAAAATGATTCTTTTTCGTCTAGACAAATGGGTCGAGTCGAATGGTTTACTTTCAGATACGCAATTTGGATTTCGGAGAGGCAAAGGAACGAGCGACTGTCTTGCGTTGCTTTCAACTGAAATTCAACTGGCCTATGCGCAAAAACAGCAAATGGGTTCAGTTTTCTTGGATATTAAGGGGGCTTTTGATTCTGTTTGTATCGATGTCCTTTCGGATAAACTCCACGATAGTGGGCTTTCACCAATTATGAACAACTATTTGAGCAACTTGTTGTCTGAGAAATATATGAGCTTTTCTCATGGAAACTCGACAACTTCACGAATTAGTTACATGGGTCTCCCCCAGGGCTCATGTTTAAGCCCCCTTCTTTATAATTTTTACGTTAAAGACATTGATGGTTGTCTTGATGAAAATTGCTCGCTAAGGCAGCTTGCAGATGACGGCGTTGTGTCCGTTATAGGGCCAAGTGCACCGGACCTGCAAGGACCATTGCAAGATACCTTAGACAATTTGTCTACTTGGGCTATGAAGCTGGGTATCGAATTCTCTCCGGAGAAAACTGAGTTGGTTGTTTTTTCTAGGAAGCATCATCCTGCACAGTTACAGCTTCAACTAAAGGGTAGAACAATCACTCAACGTATATCTTTCAAGTATTTAGGTGTCTGGTTCGATTCCAAATGCACATGGGGAAAACATATTGCGTATCTAAAACAAAAATGCCAACAAAGAATCAATTTTCTTCGTACAATTACCGGAACTTGGTGGGGAGCACACCCGGAAGATCTTATCAGGTTGTATCGAACAACCATCTTGTCGGTTCTAGAGTACGGTAGCTTCTGCTTTCAATCCGCGGCGAAAACACATATCTTGAAGCTGCAACGAGTTCAATACCGTTGCCTCCGAATCGCGCTTGGCTGTATGCACTCGACGCATACGATGAGCCTCGAAGTACTCGCGGGTGTTCTCCCACTGACAGACCGTTTCGCTGAGCTGTCTTTCCGGTTCCTCATCCGTTGTGAAGTATTGAATCCTTTGGTAATAGAACACTTTGAGAAGCTACTCGACCAAAATCCTCAAACAAGATTCATGAGTTTGTACTATGAGTACATGACGCTGGAGGTTGGTCCTTCTTCATTAATCTCCAATCGTGATTGCTTCCAAGCCTTCTATAGTTCCTCTGTAAATTTTGATCTGACCATGATGCAAGAAATCCATGGAATACCAGATCACCATCGGTCGATGGTTGTTCCCTCAATTTTTGCAATCAAGTACCACCATGTAAGTAACGATAAAAGATTTTTCACAGATGGGTCAACCATAAATGCTTCCACTGGATTTGGTGTATTTAATCAATTTCATAGCGCCTCCTATAAACTGCAGAAACCATGCTCCGTATACGTTGCGGAACTCGCAGCTATATTTTACGCAGTAGAGCGAATTGCCTCACTACCTTCTGACCATTATTTCATTTTTACGGATAGTCTTAGCTCATTGGAGGCTATTCGTTCAATGAGGCCGATGAAGCACTCCTCGTATTTCCTGCCTGAAATACGATCTAAACTGAGTGCTTTATCTAACTGCTCCTATACTATCACCTTAGCTTGGGTCCCATCTCATTGCTCAATTCCGGGTAATGAGAAAACGGACTCATTGGCTAAGGTGGGCGCTATGGAAGGCGATATTTTTGAGCGACAAATCGCCTTCAACGAATTTTTCTCCATTGCTCGCCAGCAAGTCCTCATCAGTTGGCAACAAAAATGGAATGATGGTGAATTGGGAAGATGGTTACATTCTATTCTCCCACAGGTGTCGAACAAACCATGGTTCAAAGGGTTGGACATGAGCCGCGACTTTATACGCGTTATTTCAAGGCTTATGTCCAATCACTGCTCGTTAGACTCGCACTTCTATCGAATTGGGCTCTCAGGCAGCAATTTATGTGCGTGTGGCAGTGGTTATCACGATATCGAGCATGTTGTTTGGTCGTGTACCTTACACCGTGTTGCCAGATCTGAGTTATCCACATCCCTCAGGGCCCGAGGAAAACAACCCGCGATACCCGTTAGAGATGTCTTGGCGAGCCGAGACCTTGACTATTTGAATTTAATTTATGTGTTTTTAAAACGGATAGATTTGAGGATTTAGAAGTTAGTGTCATCTTGTGTTCTCCCAAGTTGTTAGCTACCCATCGGTGTACCCCCATGTTTTTCATCAGAGTGTCGCCTAGTTCGAGATCAAGAGCACATTGCTCTCCAAACCTTGTGTTCACAATCCCTACCCTGCCATCCATTTGTTACAATTTGTTACCCCTAACCTCGAGATAGCCGCGAGTAATCGGCCCCCGCTTTACTAACGTTAGTTTTAAGTAATTTTGTTATCTAAACAATGAATATCGGCTCCGCAAAGCTACAGCAAATGAGCCTGGAAAAATAAACGAATTATTAAAAAAAAAAAAAAAGTAGTGTGTGAGTGAGCACCCTAAAGGAATACAGAGTAAAGCGTCGGTGAAATTCTGTGAGACGAAGAGAGTAGAAAATTCAGTAGGCGTCGCAGCACACGTTTGCAGCATACAATCCTTGGAGAATCAGCTAGCGAAACCTGTGAGGCTCACTTCACTGCAACAACCACTAGGGACGAGGATGGTCGGTTTGTTGTTACATTGCCGAAGAAGTTGGAGGTTTTGCATCAACTTGGTAAATCTTACGATGTAGCCAAACGTCGGCTTTTGTTGCTGAGTCGTCGTCTCGAAGCAAATTCTTCACTCAAATCAGCTTATTCGGCTTTCATTGAAGAATACCTCGAGCTTGGGCATATGAAGGAAGTTCCCAACGAGTCATCAAGTCCGTCGTTTACATACTTTCTTCCACACCACTGCGTGGTTCGTCCAGATAGTCTTACCACCAAACTACGGGTTGTTTTTGATGCTTCGTGCGCCACGGACTCAGGAATATCCCTGAATGATGTATTGATGGTGGGTCCGGTAGTGCAGGAAGACCTAGTCTGCATTACCTTACGTTTCCGATTTCCATAATATGCCATTATCTCTGACGTTAAGAAAATGTATCGTCAAATCTGGATGAACTTCATAGACCGACTTCTCCAGCAAATTCTGTGGCAAGACAAATCTGGTGGATCAATCCGGGTCTTCATACTCAAGACTGTCACGTACGGAACATTCATTGCACCCTACCTAGCGACTAAGTGGCTTCAAGAGCTTGCCAAACAAGGCCAGTCGTCTCATCCACTTGCCGCAAGGGTTCTCGCCAACGATTTCTACATGGATGATATGATTAGCGGAGTTGACGCCGTGGACGAAGGAAAAACTCTCCGTAAATGGTCGTCAAATTCCCCAGAAATTCTGGAAAGCATCCCAGCTGAGCTCCGCGACGAACGTTCCGTTCTTGACTTAGATTCCACTTCAGCGGCTAAAACTCTTGGACTCAAGTGGACACCAGCCTCCGACAAACTCGATTTCCACGTACTGAAGTGGAATGAAGAAGGTGCCATCACCAAACGTATCGCACTCTCTGATTCTGCGCGCCTCTACGATCCCCTAGGACTCGTAGGCCCTGTCATCGTACTCGCTAAATGCTTTATGCAAGAGCTCTGGGAAAGTAAGAAGACCTGCGACGAACCGTTAGAAGAAGAACTGCAACATCGCTGGCTGCAGTTCAGGGGCGAACTTGCAGCAGTTGAAACCATCACTGTTCCACGGCGGGTCATATCGATTTCCGAACCTATCATTCTCGAAGAACACGGTTTCAGTGACGCTTCTTTACAGGAGCCTGCATTTATTTACGTGCAGTATCCTGCAGTGGGGAAATCTCTGTTCATCTCCTCACTTCTAAGTCGAAGGTCGCTCCTCTGGGGAATAGTAAGAAGCAGAAGAAACTTAGTCTTCCACGCCTTGAACTCTCCGGTGCATTGCTACTGAGCCACCTCTTCCAGAAAGTACAACAAAGCCAAACCTCAAATTCTCTCTGTCGTTTCCAGCTATTTTATTCAATGGGACACCGTTTCTTTTTAATTCATTCAAAATACACACAAATTAATATTGAAAGATACTATTAACCAAGGTTTTGTCAAAACATCTAAAGGTATAATAAAATACCAAACAGAAAAGTACAGTTTCTCACTGCACACTGAACAATCTTAAACAATCATTACATGCTCAAAGCAAAACACGCTATATTGCTACGCTTGTTTTGACTTGATTTCAATGGCACAAATTTTCATGACAAGAAGAAAAAGTATACAATGAAATTCGTGGGTGCTATCTGCTTCTTCCTCTCAGGTCTATTCTTTAAAATCCAAGCGTGTTTATCAAAGAACGGAGCCACAATCTAACTTGGCTGATCAAGAAACCCTAATTTCTATAAAAATACGTACTTTTGTGAATGTAAACCCAGTTTTCTCAACAATTGTGCTTGCTTAAAACATCTACCATCAGATATAACACACGAAGGTGCATTCTTTAAAATCCCAGCCTATTTTTCAAAGGATGTGACTCTCACAAAAACGAGGAATGGTCTAGGGGAGCGGAATCTACGTTAGAAGCTAGTTAAATCACATCAGGAAAGTTTGGACTTCCTAAGCAAGGTATTGAACCACTTCAGAAAAGGTTGTACTCCGTTTAGAAAATTTAATCTTAAAAAAGTGTCGGTTCACTTCGGCAGACTTTCTACACTTTAAGCAAAACTAGATGGCCTACGCAAGATTGCGTCCTTGCCAAATGCCAAAGCAGTTAACAAAAATCTGGGCTCACTTAGGAAAATGTCAAACCCGTTCTGACAAGTTTAGTTTCAGTTCGGGATTCATTTAAGAAAAGGATTAAATCAGCTAATGTTGCATCACTTCAGAAAATGTGAAACTCACTTCAAATAAGTTCAGACTCAGTTTTGAATCTGCTTTGAAAAAAGTGTCATCTCAATTATGAATTTCCTGAATCGTTTCTGATTTGGTCTCACTTCTAAACATTTTAAACCAATTTTGAAAAGATTGGATTCAGCTCGAAAATTGTTGAATCACTATAGAAAAGAATTGAATCATTAAGTATCATTGCAGCAGGTTTGCAAGTTAAGAAATTTAGATCGAATGCAAAAATCTGGCGACTACGGTGGGCTGGGCACATCGTAACATTGTCAGATAACGACCCAATGAAAATGGTTTATAAAAAGCATCCATACCCAAATGAATTTGCGATACTTAAAAAATAAATATACACTGAAAGTTTTTTTTTTTTAAATTTCCCCCTTTGTGTTATTCCTAAATTTTGAGGGGGGTTGGGGTGCAAAATAAAAACTTGATATTTGTTCCGGCCTTAGTGTGCCTACATACTGAAAATATGTGCCAAGTGTTATCGAAATCGAAGATAGCCGAGGATGATTTCAGATTTTTTGAGCTCATTCAGGATGGAATGGAGGGTTGTAGCTTTAAGGATATGTTGTATATATGTAGTTGATCATAGTTCTGCAACATAAAGATTTGTGATGTCGGTGCATTTTGATTTCTTAAGCTGTTTGCCATGACATAGATTGGTAAGTTTCCCAAAGTTGAGTGAACCTAAATATGAATAACAAAGGAACTGATTTTCTAATTTTTAAACTACATGGAACAGCCCGTTGGAGTTGTACAAAATGGTGACGTAGAACTACGTGGCCTTATATAATAAATCTTATTTGTTAACTGCAGCAGGAGCTTTTGTTTTGTGTAGGAATAGGAATTTAAGCGGAGTTCTCTCTGTTTATACTCTTTAGTGTGACGCGCTTGGCATAGATGGCCCACAGTGACTCACGAATAGCTACTGATTCCGATCAATAGCGGTGTGGCTTCTTCCTCCTTCTATGGATGCCCATGTGGGCTGCAGCTCGCTGCTTGCAGGCAGCCTTTCGTTGTGTACTGGAGAACACCAACACTTACCACGAGGTGATCGAATAAACACCGTTTGGTGAGACCGGATGAAATTCAACTTTGAAATCTGTGTTAGGGAAATCCCTTTTCGCAGGCAATCGGTGATAATTTTAATTACATTGCAATAATTCGTTCAATTTTCAATACTAACATTTTGAAAAAATGATAAAGTCTTAAATTTGCTGATGCGTAGAAATATTTCTGATCGATTGGTGATAAAATTATTCAAATTGGTCCAGGGGCAGCTGAGTTATTAACGTTCAAAATCTTTCATAATTTTGTTACATGTTCCATTTTTGGTTTTCACAAAGTGTACCCCCATATCGAAATCACAGACTTAGTCCTACGTCAAAAACTGTATCTTAATTTTAGGGTTTATTCAAATAAATAATAATAAAATAATAATGATCAATTTTTAATTTTGGAGTTGAATTTATAAAAAAAATATTTAGTTATTAAAACTCCAAACACGATGCCTCCAGTAAAATGTTTGCAATGTTTGAAAAATCTTGGCTCAGCAATTTATTCACATATTTCAAATCTATTGGCACCATTTGAAACTGTATACTTTAAAGATCTATTCATTATCAATAGATTTAAAAACATTTTACCGGAGGCATCGTGTACGGAGTGTTAATATATTATTGAATAGAGCAGCAACAATAACTTCTTAGTCCTACGTCAACAATGCAGTCATGTTTTGGACTCAATTCTTAACTCTTTTTCTTCTCTTGCGCCAGAAATTTCAATTCCTCACCATTGTTTCCATACACCGATGTCGAGAGTTACGCTGTTTTAAAATGCTCGAAACCGCTGCTTAACAGTCAACTTTTTTGGCATTCCCCAAAACGATTACTGATTTAGCTCCATTTCCTTCCTCGTCACGCATCCATCACATCATCCTTGGACATGTCTTTATCGACGCCGTCGCCGTCGTCACCGTATCCATCGATACCGAAACATAATTGTCCATTTAATTACGCGCCAGACTAACCCGGGGAAACGAAACGAAACCCTTGCCATGCACATCACGCGAACCCCGAACCGAGCGAACCATCCAACGAAGTCGTACAAATGGCAAATGAACATCGCACGTCTCCATTCGTGTCGGTCCAGTTTCGTCCAGTTCGTATGGGTTGATCGCTGTCGGTTGATGATGATTGAAGTACCACGCGTCTCCATGGGCGAGCGATGTACGATGGGGACCGCTTGGTGGAAGACCGAGGTCATGGTTGGAGCTAGGGACCAATCTGGAAATCGGAACGGGAGATTCTCTCGCGCCCGCGAACATCACCGGCCTCCGAACGAAGGTCGAACGCATGCGTGCCTGTGGCCCTTAATTGCATAATGCTCCTACAACTGTGGAGTGTAGCACACTTACCTTTCGGTGCTCGTGTGCGCTAGTAGGTACTATCGGGCAGCGTCTCGAGAATTCAGTAGCCGCCGAGCGTTAGCAGAGTAAACATGTTGGACTGCCAGTGTGTCACGACGACGGGAGGAGGAACAACCCGTAGCCCCCCCATGTCCCGGTCCATGCTGCAGTGAGGACTGTGTTAGTGTGAGTGTGTGTGGGTACAGTGCAAGGAAGCTGCAGGAACTGGGTGCAGAACTTGTTCTATCCAAAAATCTTCGCGTGTTAGAGCGGGAAAGGAAGCGAGAGTTGAACATTCTGTGCTGAGGTACAACAAGTGGCGTGCGAAAGCGTGTTGTTTTTGGTTTTTTCTTTATTTCGGGTGGGGACTGAAAGATTGCACCTGCGACCCGGCGGTGGGTCAAGGCAATGGATCCTGCTGGGCACAAGGATGTTGCCATCGTGCGTCGGTGGCCTAGTTTGGAATAGGTGCTGCAAAGAGCAGGAGAGGTCAAAAAAAAAAAAAAAAAATTCTAGCTGGTTCGTGCCACTGGAAGTCGTTGTGCTCTATTTATTTTTGGAGCCAACGATAAATAAATAAACCCAGCCGCCCACATGTGAGCCACGAGCGACGGGCAGAAAAGTGATAATTGAGCATTTCCGGAAATAGTCCGGATTCGATAAAATGATGACCGTCGAGAGTGGCGTGCCAGTGGTTCCGTGGGAGTGTTGTCCCTGAAAAGCCAAGGAGAAAGAAGAACGATTTGAATGAAAGTGGATTGCGCGGTTTGTGGCCCAAAACTAGCAGCAGCAGCGTCGTAATTGATTGAATTGAGTGCGAATGGTGTTCGTACACAAAGGTTCGATAGGCGAATGGCAAAAGGAGGAGACGGAACAACAACAATGATTGATCCCGATTGCTTCGAGTGGATGATCAATACCATTATAGGAGGCTTGAGAGTGCGTCGACGGTAGGAGCTGGACAGAAGTGCACTCTTCAGAACTCTTGACGGAAATTTGCGGAACATCGTCGTTCGATCGCATGTAAGTGGATGCGCGATGGGTTGGTGGTTGATGCAATATCTCTGGAACGTGCATTGGCAGTGCTCGTTATCTTTTGATTGTCAGCATTCTTTTAAAACTCTTTATTTGTTCCAAATCCAAATTCATTCACATTTATAGGTGCTCCTGCTACTAAGAGTGTTGACATTTGTGGTGTCTAATCGATCCGTTTTTTTTTAAATAGGTGTGTTAGAATAAAAACTTTTATTTAAATCTAAGAATGTTACCAAGGGTAACTGACGGCTTCGGCAATATCTTTACCTATTATAGTCAAACTTCTTGATAGCTCAATTTTGGCTCTAATATGCTTTGAAACATAAAGTATGGTCATGAAAAAAAAAAAAAAAATATGAACGCTCGAAGGCTTAAGACCCTCCGTACGATAATAGGTAAAGGTTATGCTGAGGCCGTCATTTACCCTACATATTGTCAAATAAAAAAAGGAAATTGATCGTTGCATCTTTCAAAATTCTATGTACCGTAAAACGGGGTATCATTGATAATGTTGGTAACTTTGATAGTAGAATATAATGATTAAATTTACTCTCTGCTCTTCCGAATTGGTTTCATATTGTAGCTTAGGGGTTTTCCGTTGATATCGTATATAGTTTTTGTATAGTATGTGTAACATATTTTACAAACATATTAAAAAACAATTTTCTTGTTTTTCGTCTGTTTGAAAAAGCACTCAGACCATCACTAATGAAATGTTTTTACGATATAGCCATCACATTTTTTATCCAGTTCGTTTATTTGAAAGGCTCAATCGCTTTAGCTTTACGGAGCCGTGTCATCACAAATTTAATGTTGTATTCTTATTGCTTATAATGTTTTCCGATTATATACTCAATCAAAATTTCATATTTATTGAACTAAATTGTTTGAGTTTCACGCATTATTTTCTACATTCATCGGGCATTATCAAAGTAACCCCAAATGAAAAAAAAACGGATGTTCGGTCACAAAACTAAAAAATAATAATGCAAATGCTTTAATTTCCATTAAACATATTACTAACGAATTGACTCTACGATCCTCAGTACTTTTTTTTAAAATAAAATAAAATTTGAAAATCATCATCATTGCTGTAAAATAATATTTTGAATATACTTTTAAAAACTATCAATGTTACCCCGTTTTAAGGTACCGTAAAACGGGGTAACATTGATAGTTTTCTAAAGTATATTCTAAATATTTTTTACATCAATGAATGTTTTTCCAATTTTATATTTTTAAAACAAATACTGAGGATCCAAGAGTTAATTCGTTAGTAATATGTTGAGCGAAAATTAAAGCATTTGCACTATTTTTTTAGTTTTGTGACCAAACTTCAGTATTTTGATTTGGGGTTACTTTGATAAGGCTCGATGAATGTAGAAAAAAATGAGTGAAACTCAAACAATTTAGTTCTTTAAATATGAAACATTGAATGGGTATATAATCAGAAAACTTCATAAGCAATAAGAATATAACATTAAATTTGTGATGGCTGTATCGGAAATACATTTCATAAGTGATGGTTTGAGTTCTTTTTCAAAAAGGCGAAAAACACGAAAATGGTTTTGTAATATTTTTGTAAAATATGTAACACATAATATATAAAAACTATTTACGATATCAACGGAAATACCCTAAGCTACAATATGGAACCAATGTTTCATATTAGGAAAAAGCACATCGAGTAAATTTATTCCTTATATTGTACTATCAAAGTTACCCGCATTATCAAAGATACACCGTTTTACGGTACATCGTTTATATTTATTTATTTATTTGTTTCGTCAACTAACGTAGACTAGTACAAATAGGGGAATTTACGTATTCTCGTCAATCTAAGCAGCGTCCGCACTTCTATTAGCATTTTCACAGCGTCACGCACATATATGACGTGTCTGTTTGTTTCAATTCATCTGCTGCTTGCTTCTCCATCTATTCCAATCGACAGAATTCTTCAAAACTGTTTGAAAGCGTTTTTACAACGCTCTAAACTTCTCAGGTGAGTGTGACTATTGTCGTCAACCTCTTTTTCTTCGGCAACCTTCCCATTAGAACTGCGTGTAAACCAGCTGTTCTATTATCGGCAACTCGAAATCAGCCCCATTTTGTAGTACGTATGTTTCATTTGAAGAAAAATCTGGCATAACAGGATTGCTCGGTCCTACAAATATAATCAGATTGAAGCTGAAAGACTAAAGAATCGTTTGGATACATTCAGGGAAGTGTGTTGATGGTAAAACATAGTGAAATTAACGTTTAAATTTTGGTTGCCGAAAACAGTCAATGGGTGCCGAAGCCGACATTTACCCTACATATATTTTTTTCTCAAATATAAAAAAAAAACTTCAAAAGAAAAATTAAAAAGTACAATTTTGCCTTAAATAAAAATTAAGTAGTGTCTGCAGTGTCTTGTCATGAGTTAAAATTCCGTATAGAGTGAATATTACGATGTAGTTTATGCCGAGACATTGTAAAGTCAGTATTGATTGTAAGAGGCCATCATGCGATTTAAGGGGGGAAATACAAGTAACACGTCGAAAACTCGGCGATTTTCGGAATTTTTTTTGTGAGCAAATGAAACAACGCAAACGTTTGGGTTTTTTTTGCATTAAATTGCTCTTCCTCTGCATTTGAGATTTTTTTCATTGGTGTGTGACCTCTGTGGCTCCTTGGGGTCACATCAGAAGGAGGTCGCCTCCGGTGGGGATTGGTAATTGGCGGGCGTTCTAGAGACCTGAAAAATGGACAAAACTTACTTTTATCAATTGGACCTTATTCGGAAAAGATTTTTGTTCTATGTAAACCTCTAAAACCCATAAAAAAACGATTTAAAAATTTAGAAAAAAATATCTGAAAAAAAAAGTAGATTTTTCACTGTTTTTTTTCCTTTATAGGCAGACCTGAAAATTATTTATTGTTAATTTTTTCATGATATCAGTGGTTCACATAGAGTAAAAATCTATTTCTTTAAGATGCACCAGTCATCAAGTCATTTGGATGAGATCTTTTTGAGTTATCTTTCCCGCCAATTTGGAAAACACCGTTTCGAGAAAAACGCGTTTAAAGTTTTGGGTTGTGTAAAAACATGATTTCTGAAACTTACGGTTAATCGGCGATACCGGAGCCATAGATCAGTCCTTCCTCGTGCTTGTAGCATTTTTTTTAAAATTTAAACAAATTTCTTGGCTCATATTTTGCATATTTTGTGCGACGATGGTTTATGGCAATCGAATTTCTATTTCGAAGTTGCCGAGTTGGTGCATAGAAGTTTAATGTTGATAAAAGTTCTGTTGATTCAATGTGGTTAAACGATATCGTTTACAAATGAAACCATTGAAATTTGTATGTTTATAAGCATGCAGTGTGCTTCATATGATGGAAGAGTCCTACAAAGCTACTATAAAACAACATTCATAAAACCCTGGTGAAGACTGCTTTGCCATTGATGCATCCAGCAAAACCTCTTTGATGCTAGAATCTGTCTAGTTGGCCCACTCTGGAGAAGGTTCTGAAGGGTATATTTTCGAAGCTCTTCAAGATTGATTTACTGCAAAATGGTTGTACGATACGCATTGAGGTCCATTTTAAAACCGTATTTAAGCTACCATAAAAGCTATCTGGCAACAATTAAAACCATTATCCGAGCCATTTACCCTAGCTGCTTACTACCACTAGCGTGCACAGGAATCTTGTTAAGGAGGGGCAATTTTTTTCTTCTATGGTGCATTAAATCTGGGGATGGAGAGTACTCCAAAGTGCGTGGTGGATGGTGCTGTCCACCTACCACTAAAACAGTTCAATTAAGCTAATTTTATTTATTTTTTGCTCCGGTGGTGGTTCATCTTCTACAATGCAAACTGCTTTCAGACAGCCAATGGAAATTGGCAGTTTAATCCTATCGACGATGTTGATGATGATCGGTCCATCAAATGGTTGTGATAGTAGGTCTTTAACCATTTGCTGCAATGTTGTTGCCTTGGTGGTTGGATTCAACTGAAGTCACGTCAGATGGGGTATGATAGCACAGACAAACCGACATGAATGACCAATAATTCGCATGCACACTGCGTCGACAAGTACAAGGTTCAAACAGTGCGCATAGTAGTGAACAAACAGTATATTGCTCTTGATCAATCCAATCTTCATCAGTAATGTTGAGTACTTGGCACTGATGATGTCTGCTACGTAGTAGACGCGTATCTGTCAAAAGATAAGCAGTTATAACGGAATTAAAAGGAAATAAACCAACACACTCAAAGCCCTTCATAAAAGTATATTGCTGTCCTTGCACCTGGCTTGTACTCCAGTAGTGCTGCCAGCCATTGTGCTGGTATCGTCAAAACATACATACTGCCATCATTTGCTCCCAAGAAATCTGCTTCGCTGCCAGGACCTCAGGAATTGAGGTTTTGACATTTTTCCACGCTACCAATATGGGTTTCACTGCGATTGTGTTTGCCCAGCAACTCGGTCACTTTCTTCCTATTTCTGAACCCTGTAGGAATCGTTGTAGGATAATATTTTGCGTCATGCTCTTCTTTACAGGTTAAAAATATAAACCAAAAAAAATATATTCTTCAAGGTCCTGGTATCATCTTTTATTCAGTTACCTTTCTGATATTTTGTGCAGTACGTTTTTGTATATTTTGAAGGCATCGTTACAGTTTATTTTTGACTATTTCACGATTTTGTAAGCCTTATATGCTGTTGTAGTTACACTTTACCATAACCGTTGTGAGTACGTTAAACTTGGTCATTTTCAGCGAAAATCGTAGTAAATTTTTTTTTCTTCAAATTTTGATCTAAATGCCAAGGCTAATAAGATCATTAAAAAGGTTTAAAACATATGTAATTATTGGAACAAAAGCGCACAAAACTATTTTGACAAGCGAGTACAGGATTGTTAACGGAATGACGACTTGTGCGAAGGATTGAGCATGTCAACCCTGTCCCAAAGTACCGAAAGTGGGGGGCAGAAAATTATGCCGAATATTTAACATGTTTTAAAGATGATATAAAGAACAAACCCGAATTTATTGCAGCGCACATCAACAGCTGTAACTTTATAACCACGGTAAAAAATGACTTGACATTTTCAGAGAAGAATTTTTTAGTATGACAACAATAGACCAAGGTTCAATGACAAACTAATACCAACTTTTCATTTACGGAATCCAAAAGCTGTTTTTAAACTTTGTACAGTTGCGAAAAATTCCATCATCAGATTTCCTTGAGGTTCTTTTAGAAATGTTTAGAACTCTATGAGCTCTTTTGAAATTCTTCTCAGAATTCCACTGGAATTATTTTTAGAACTCTTCTTGACTTTTACTCATTACATCTTGGAACTGAAATTCCCCTGAAGTTTCAGAAGAATTTCCTCTGTATTCTCCAGAAATTCTTCCCAGAATGAGCTTGAAATTATCCTAGGAATTCCCGTGAAATTTTCCTCAACATCCCTTTGGAATTTCATTCATAATTTGTTTCTCTCGGTATTATTTTCGACATTATCTTGGAACTATCTGCAGGATTCACTAGAAATTATTCGCAAAATTTTCTTGGAATATTTCCCAGAAATCCTTTGGAACTGTCCTCAGAATTCAATATCCTTTAGGTTTTTTATTCCTATTTTTTTTAGAACTCTCCTACATGCTTTATTGAAATTCTTCTCAGAAGTCCACTGGAATTATATTAAGAACTCTTCATATTTTTTCTCAGAACACCTTGAAACTGAAATTCCTGTAGAGTCTCAGATATTTTTCCCGGAATGAGCTTGAAATTATCCTCGGAATACGCTTGAAATTTTGCTTAAAATCCCTTTGGAATTTCACTCAAAATTTGATTTTCTCGGCATTCTATTCGAAATTATCTTGGAATTATCTACAGGATGCACTAGAAATTTTTCACAGAATTTTCTTTGAATTCTTCCCAGATATAATTTGGAACTGTCGCAAGAATTTAATATTCTTGAGGTTCTTCTCGGAATATAGCAGAACTCTTTTTTTCTCAGAATACCTTGGAACTGAAATTTCCCTAAATTTCAGAAGAATTTGCTCTGTATTCTCTAAAAATTCTTCCCAGATGGAGCTGGAAATTATCCTAGGAATTCCCTTGAAATTTTCCTCAACATCCCTTTGGAATTCCAAACATATATTTGATTATCTCGATATTCTTTTCAAAATTATCTTGCATTCACTAGAAATTATTCAGAGAATTTTCATGGAATCATCTCCAGAAATCTTTTCTTTTGGAACTGTCCTCAGAATTTAATACCCTTGAGGTTCTTTCACGAAAACGTTGTAGTTTTTTCTACCAGAAATGTTCAATAAAGCTTGCCCCTCCATTCACCAGAACTCTGCAATTTTTACATCAGGAATTTTCAATTCAGCTTGCATGGAGAGCAGATTGTTGCAAATCTTACACCAGAAATTGTCAATACATACTTGCCCCTAGAAAATTTCAATTGACCAGAACGGTGCGAATTTTCTACTGTTAATGGTCAATAAAAATTGCTTCTCCAATGATTGGTGCAGATTTACTTTTTTCCATTTTCCACCAGACATTTTCAATAACTTGCTTTCCTATATCATCAGAATGTTGCAGGTTTTGCACCAAATAAAGCTTGCCCATATTTTCAGATTTTTCAAAGTAAATGTTCAGTAAAGCAGCTTCCCTCCAATCATCAGAATGGTGCAAATTTTACACCAGAAATTATTCTTAAAGTTTGTTTCTCTATTCAGCAGAAGGATGCAAATTTAGGACCAACAATTTTCTGAAAAGCTTGCCCATCCGTTCACCAGAAGGGTGCAGATTTTCCACCAAAAATTTTCAATATAGCTTAATTTTAAATAAAACTTGTGCCTTCATTTACCAGACCAGTGCAAGTTTTCCACCAGAAGTTTTCTGTCCATTTCATTTATCAGAGCGATGCAAATTTTGCACCAGAAATTTTCGAAAAAGCATGCTCCTCCATTCACCAAAACGGTGCACCAAAAATTGTCAGTGAAGTTTGTTTCACCATGCAGTTTTGTGGTGAAATTTTCGGGATGGCTCTTCATTTAATTTTCCACCATAAATTTTCAATGAAGCTTGCATTCATCAGAACGATGCTAATTATGCTCCAGAAAAATGAATAAACCTTGCTTCTACATTCACCACGTTACAAACTTTCCACCAGAAATTTTCAGTTAAATTTGCACCTCCAAATTTTTAGCGAGATTCCGATTATTCATTTTGATTAGTCCCTCCATGTACCACCTTGATTTTTTCGATTTACCACCACGTAGGTGAATTTTTCCAACCTTAAATTTACCCTCTTCTTTTAACCCTCCATGAACACCCTTAAAACAAAAATTTACACTTGAATTTTTCTGACCAAAAAAATTCATTGAAGTTTGTCCTTTCATGCACCTTTGTGGTGCAATTTTCAGGCACCATCTCAAAGGCATTGACGCAATAAAAGGTTTTCAGTGCCCTTATATAATGAAATGAAGTTATTTTACCTTCAAATCAAGTTATCAAGAAATCAAGTTATTTTACATGATAATTTTGTAAATATGGAAAAATCTTATTTATAAAAGGAGGGGCAATTGCCCCACCTTGCCCCACCCTGTGCACGCCAGTGCTTACTACCCTAGCAGCACACTTGTTATTGAACAATTGTGGTTACTTGTGTGCAACTTATTCCAGTCACAATCAAGTTGCAGCAACTTATTTCAATGGAAGTGTGCCGCTTGGGTAAGTTCACTAGAAAAACAACAATCAAGATGAAAAAGGATTCATAAATAATCAAAATAATTAAAATAAAAACTGATCGTATAAAAATCCTGCTGAATTTTCAAAATTACAAAATAGTTCTCACGAAGTGGCCTAGTTTTATGTGCCATGTAAAATTTGATGTGAAATGTACGTGAAAACATCGAAAAACTTGAGTCCACGGAAAACATCGATTTTACTAATTATTTTATTTTAAGAAAACAAAATATATTCTTCAGATCGATCATTAAGCTTAGCCGAGATTTTTGTTCCTCATGATTTTTGCATTTTAAATATTTTCTCATTGCTAAATTTTCTAAAATAAAGTTATATGCAAGGAAATATAGATTGAAAATCAAAGATTGTAAAAAACAAACAAAATAATTGTAATATGGTGGAGCCATAAAAGTTGTAAAATGTGTGAAAAAGTTATTTTGCTTTCAAGAAATCCTAAACAAATTCATAAGGTTTTGAAATGGCTTTTATGAAGAAAACTTGTAGACTGAATTGTATTTATCTTAAGCCATTTTGCTTGATCCTAACCCGTTCAGATTTATGGCAGCATTTATAAGGGAATGTTGACAACAAAATGTTAAACGTCAAAGTTTGTTTATCTTTCGATAGTTGCGCTGTGCGATTCAGCGTTCTTGCAGGCGATTCTCTCCCGATGCACAGTGGGAAAAAAATCGACATAAAAGGAGCAAAATTCATTATCTCTGATCAGCGCTGATTTAACCTTTGCGAACATAATCATTCTTATAGGAAAAATTCTCAGAAAACCAGTGGGAATAGTTTCGTCCTGTGCTGAATAGGGCAAGTTGGGGTTTTTGAAGCATTTTACTCAAACTTCTTAAAATTTTGTAAAAATGACTTAAAAATACCTTATTGCGGTTGATATACGTTCTGAAATATTGTCATTCTTGTAGAAAAACATCTGGAGAATCAATTAAAAATGGTTTTATACATCACCAGTTTGTCCAGACTATGCATTTTAGACAATTTTACCCCTATTACGTGCGGACGAACAATTAGGACCATTGTATTTTAACTCCCGCTTAAATTGTGTGGAGTGGATGATTCGGACAGCAGCAAAAAAAAAAACGGTCCCAAGACACCCGGCCCTTACACATCCGGACGTGAAATCTAAAGCCAGACAGATGGCGAACAAATTCGAAGGGCGTTTCAAGATGCACGTAAACCACCCGAAAATTGGAGGTAGTGGAAGTTCCAATAATGGAAACATGGCCAGAAGGCTACTCTCTGAGCCAGAAAAGTTTGCAAAAGTTCTTAATGCGGATGCTGCGTTTGATAAGCTGTTTGGCCTTGTCAAACCAATTTTTGAACAAGGACAAGTTAGCAGAGTTGTACCACATTTTAGAAGAGCAGGTATACACTGAGTTTCCGTTTATAAGACCTATATACAAACATTTAGCAGAATACGTAGATAAGTTGGTAAGATCATTGGTTACTAATCTACGCATTATAAACAAATTAATTTTGTTTATTTTAAAACCATTTCCATTGCATTTTGTTGATAGATAAGATGGTGAATCTTGCCACAAAAATTATAAATATATTCGTCCCCATCTTGCTCGCAAAACTTCTCCAGAGGCCAATTTGTCAGATTTGATAAAGTCTGCATTGGCTCGTTCAGACCCCAAGATCGAGTTTTATATCACCTTCCTGCATCCTAGCCCTGTCATTGTAAAAAAGATAAACCGTCACGTCTTAACCTTGAGTAAGTCGTTACACGCATCGTAAACAGAATCGATTTGATCAGCAGGGTTAATATTTTCCATTATTTTTCATCGAATCCAATATTTTTGTCAGTGTCTGTTTTTATCATTTACCATCACACGCAAGGAATAGCGCTTCAACCCAGTGTAGATTAAATGCGTTTGTTTTAAAAATCTTCGCTGTTACGTACGAGCGTAATGAACAAATGTGTTAATTATACATCAACGAATACGCGTTTGTTGATATTCACCAGTGCTTGATTATCCAACCCAAAATTGTCAAAATCAGAAATGATCCTCAAAGCAAACTAATTAAATTCATTTTGGGCAAAGTGATTATTTTGAATATTGTTGACTCCAGAGCCTAAAACCAGGATTTTAACAACAATACAGCATGAGGCTATAATTTGCCATCGGTTGTTTAAAATGAAAATAATCATTATGCATTTGATCCTCAAAATCATCCCGGCCAAGATGAGGACGAATAATAATATTGACATCAACGGAGGCGATAATGAACATCCAGCCAAGAAAAACAAATGTTGATTACGATACTCTGCAGTAGAAATACTAGAAGGAGAGATGAGCGGAGAGATTGTTTTGAGCCAAATGAACTGTCAAAATCTGAGCCAAACGAACATTCCCATTAGATTTTTTTCCGAGAATTTCTAATTCTTACTAGATTAAATTTGAGAGTATTGCAATCGAACAGAAATTCAATCACCCTTATGTTTCGTGTGCTTCTCAAATTCAACTAGCTTTTGAAATCAAAAGCAATATTCTAGCCCTATTGATTAATTGATCTTAGTTGGTTAATTATTGGCACCAAAAAATGTGCAAAATATTGCGATGCAATCAATTATTAATTTACACGTAAATCGAATCAAAAGTAAAAGTCATGTGAAATGCTAAGTTTTAGCAAGGGTTGCAAGATAATTTAGATACAAATCCCTGCTGCCGAATTGTATTTTGTTTTCTCCGCCCATCTCTCCCTCTGAGTATTTCAAAATTTAGATTCATGCAAGTAGTTGGTCTTATTTTTAAGGTTGTCTTCATTTTCAGCTATTTTGAGTGTATCAGGAAAAATAGCCGGCGCCGGTGGTGTAGTGGTAAGCGTGACTGCTTTCTAACACCCCAATGGGTCTGGGTTCAATCCCAGCCGAGGTCGGTGGGATTTTTCTGAGGCATAAAAATCTCTGGTCACGTCTTCCTTAAGTAAAGTAAAGCCGTTGGTCCCGGCCCATGTGTGTTGAATGGTGAATGGGTGCGATATCCTACGCAGGTGTGGAAGCTGCCTTCCTGCACATTCGATTGTCGTCAATGGATGGCAATCGATGTCCGTCGGTGATTGGCACTAGATTGCGGAACAGAGACCGACGTTAAATAAAGGAAAGAAAATATCAGGAAATATAGGTAAGAAGCTGATATGATCACAAATTGAGACTATCACCATTAAATTTCTCACACATTTTTACAGAGGAAAAGTGCCCGAACGATCAAAATAACAGGCCTTAATTCGTATACAAGTATATCTTGACGGGGGAAATTGGGCCAAATGGGTAATTTACTGAAATTTTCTCAAGATGGAACCATCACCATTCGATTCCTCAGTCATTTTTACAAAAATACAGTACACGGAGGTATAGTATGACAGGCACTAACGCGTATAACCGTGTAACACTACTGATTAACTTCATAATTAGGGGAGTATTAGAAAAAATGGCTCCATACATCAGCTTTCGATGTAATCTAAAACGTAATTTTTTGATACCTAAGGTGTTTTCCTTCAAGAAGGACTATCATTGGACAGGTTTTCTTATCACTGACTACTGTCTTTTAAAAAATATCGAAAATAAGGTACTAGGGGTAAAATTGACTAAAATGCATAGTCTGCACAGACTGGTGATGTTTAAAATCATTGTTAATGGATTCTCCAGATGTTTTTCTATAAGAATGACAATATTTCATTACGTATATTAAACACAATAAGGTATTTTTAAGTCATTTTTACAAAATTTTAAGAAGTTTGAGTGAAATGCTCCAAAAACCTCAACTTGCCCTATTCTGCACAGGACGAAACTATTCCCACTAGTTTTCTGAGAATTTTTCCCATAAGAATGATTATGTTTGCAAAGGTTAAATCAGCGCTGATCAGAGATAATGAATTTTGCTCCTTTTATATCGATTTTTTCCCACTGTGCGATGGCTTGGAAGCAGTTACTCAGAAAGTGTTCAAAACATTTCGCATTTTGCACAGCTGTTACCTCGATCTGGAAGTGCACCATCAAACGATGCAGGAATGTAGTATTGAATGAATTTTTTTTTCCAAGTGATGACCCTTTCGCCGAATAAAATCGCAGCTATGGATCGGAAACCAACTAGTGTCCGCTAACTGACAGTTTCAGTGGTTTGCTGTCGGTACTGACACAAGTTATTCCGATCTTCATCTATTCGCAAGGTCTGGAGTAGGCTGGTCTGTTTTCAGACTGTTTTGACAATGTTTTATGAATTTGAGGACCACGCTCACTTCACTCTTCTCCACCAGATGCTCAGTCGTTGATGGTACCCGTTTCGCCGGACGTGCTGGTCATTCTAAAGAACTAAATTTTACTGAAATCGACCTCCCTTCGGTCGTTAGCATCGCTTGAATTTTTCCTCCAACTTCGTTTATCCTTCGAGATATCCTTTTGATAAATTTGGTCCTTAAAATTCAATTTGTAAACAGAGGAGATTTTATGATACACTTTTAAAAGCCTAAAAGACAACATTATATGCCTTTTGCTCTCATTTAAAACCTAATGGTTTTATGATTGCTTGTATACTGATAGAACATGTTTATAGAGTATTTTATCAAGACATTAATAAAAAAAATTGCTAATGAAGTTTATGATTGATTTATAGAACAATTTTAAGGTGGGATTGAGAACTACTTTAAATTTAATTTTAAAACAAGACAGTTTTTGACTTCTCGCCAGACTGTAAAAGGTTTTTAAAACAGCGAAAAGGTGAACTAGAATTATTCTAGAACACGGCCTTTTGAGCTTTCAAAAACTATTTGTGCGCAGTACCCAACATTCCATTCGTAATAACAATCGTATCTCGACGCTCGATGTTTTCTTATCATTGAGAATACATTAAGATCAGTGCAGGTTTTTCAATAATGATCTGCTTGATTTTCCCGATTGTTTAAATAGGTATCAACAAAAAGCTACGATATTTAATTACTGCAATAGCTGACTTTTCACAGCAAGCACTAACATTAACTCTAATTTGTGAAACTTGTTCATGGGACAAAACCCTTCGATTTCAATTGTCTTAGTTACTTTTGGTATGGGAAACTGTGGAACGTGCCTAGTTTGCAGTGATCGGTTTTGATTGATTTAAGCCACCAATGAAAATTCGACTTTTAACCATTTTCAACTGTTCCTGGGCTACCTTTGATTTCAACTAAACAACCACGGTCACAGACTAACACCATTATTAGTTTCCCAACGATCGATCAAACCGGCCAAAGAGAATATCACTGTTTTTGAAGTGGTTACTTGTCAGCCGTCAACGTTTCCTGCTTTCCTTGCACACGCAGTGGTAAATTATTTGCTGATAAAGGTGCGATTAGCGCTGGCTCGTATTTGTACACTGGTACTTCTGGTTGGCAAAAACCAACTACTCCTTCCTGGAAAACAATTGTACTGCGAGAACATTATTCAGTTGAAGGTCATGTACGAATTGGAACCATCGCTGGTGAAGGAAATGTGGATTCTAGGTTCATTCACGTGTCAATCCCTCAGGGGAGCTGTTTGGCGCTCTCGTTGAATTTGTCGTCATTGTTGTGCGTCGTCCTGCGGTTACGGTTGCTCCTTGACAGGGTTGGAGTACACACAGTTCAAAGGAATGTGGCTCCCGTTGAATGTGATACTATCCCGCTGGGTTGGTTTTTAAATGGACCGTTGCATGTATAGGTGATTGTGTTTGGACAGAGTGTGTGCAATGCTTTTTTGTTTGATTATTACGACTGGGCTGGGCGTAGGTATGTTTCTTTGCTTTAAAGAAATTGGTAGTACATATTTGGATTGTTTGTTAATGTCTCTGATGTGAAATATGTTAAATATCTTCGGAATCGATTTTCCAGTTCCGGAAACGGTGTGCTTGGAAAAACCACAAAGTTGAGAGCAGACGTAGAGTTCTGGTTGGGGCAATGATTTTGTCTGGATATTCTGCTCAGCTGATATCTATCGTAGATTGTAAATTAAATTTCAGAATGATTGTTGATAACGCTCTTTCCTAGCGCAGTATCATGTTATTGTATTTGTGATAACCATACATAATGGTGGATGATGATAGCGTTCATCGATGAACGAACATTATTTTACGATTCTCATATTTACAAAATCCAACAAATTTCATCCGCATAGAATTAATAATTTGGGTTCGTGTCTATCGAAAAAGCAATTTGCATTCAACCAACTCCCGGTGCCATCCAAATTTCACGCTTCCCAACTTCCGTTCGGGAACAACAATTAATCATTTCTCGTTCCACGCTGTTCAGACCGCGTCGCATTTGGCAACCATATCTCGTCTTCTATACGTCGGCTGCGTCACCGAAGGCAAACAAGAAATACAAATCACGTCGAAAACCTACGTAGCTGCACTCCATCGAAACCATCAATTATAGAAACATCACTCAGGGTTGCTAATATACTAGCTTTTGCTGGATTCTGCGGATGTTTGTTTTTGACGTGATCAGCCAGACAGGTAACGCTTATTTTTTATTTTATTTTTAATAAATCGATTAAAGACGAACAAGTGTCCAGCTTTGAATGTATATGAAAACAGTCAAATCGTGAATTTGCGACTCAATCTAGTTTACCCATTTTTGGGTAGTTTCAGTTTTGACCGATCTGGGTGGATTCTACCCAAATTTGGGAAGTTTTGAAGTAGCGTGTACTATAACCGTCTATAACAGTGACAGCTCGTTCGTGTGGTGGATTTGAAAATGCGTGAATTTCTAATGCGTGTTGCAAAATGCATCGCACGCATTTTTTTTTTTTCAAAACAGTGTAACCAAATAATTTTTTAAAATTTTCCCTTGATTACAAAAGTCTGTAAATATCTGTGAAAAATCAAAAAAGTCTGTAAATGTCTCTTTCAAATTCCGTTATAATTGCTTATCTTTTGACAGATACGCGTATTTCGTCTACTACTTGCAGACTTCATCAGTGCCAAGTACTCAACATAAGTGGTGTTGAGTACTTGGCACTGATGAAGTCTGCAAGTAGTAGACGAAATACGCGTATCTGTCAAAAGATAAGCAATAATGACGGAATTTAAAGGAAATAAACCAACCCACTCAAAGCTCTTCATAAAGGGATTCCGTTAAGAGGTTCGACAAATTTAAAGTATTGTAAATGTCTGTGAAAAAAAAAATAAAAATCTGTAAATTCACAGTCATGTCTGTAAATCTGGCATCTCTGAACAACAGAAGCTTTTTAACACTTCAAAATAAACCAAAATCGTGGAACATCAACATTTACTAAAATATTTGAACTTTTTTTTTATCGGGATAGTTATGTAATTTGTGCATTGGAAACGATTTTCTGGACGAAAAACAATATTTTCTGCATAAAAAACAATAAAGTTTGTTTGTGAAATTCAATTTTATTACTAAAATTCGATATTCTCTTCACGATAATTTGTGATTCCTTTTCAATGTAAATTTTCTCCAGGAAAGGCAGTGGGGTGAGTGTACTTTGATTGAAATCGGTACTGAAACGTTTCTCCGATCAATTTCGCTAAAAGTCTATCCTATCCGTAAGAACTCAATTAACGTCTGAACTTAACTTCTAACAACCAAAGTATATTAACACGAAATTTGTATTCGTAGAGTAGGTAACGATTCCTAGCGATGAAAATTTTGGTGTAATATTTCGCATATGTAGTTTTTCAAAAAAATACGTGCCAAATTTATATTTTGGTGCTTCAAAGCACCTATTTTTGACGTAGGACTACGTCTGTGCTTTCTATATGGGGGTACACTTTGTGAAAACCGAAAATGGAACATGTAACAATATTATGAAAGATTTTGAACATTAATAACTCAGCTGCCCCTGGACCAATTTCAATAATTTTATCACTAATCGAACAGAAATGTGTCCACGCATCAATAGCAATACTTCCGACTAATAATTTTCAACAAGAAACTATTGGAAAAGTGGTGAAGTCAAGCATTGTCCAATGTACAAATAAAAAGTGATAATTTCATCACTGTTTTCATGAAATAAACGTTCTTCCCAAACCCAGTCGTCATAATCGAGTACCACTTGGTTGCACATCATTCTGCTTTAACCTGAAATGATATAAAACAGCGCTGCTGTCTAGCCTCAACTCAACATCGTCACGCTCATCATTCGCTGCCAGACTGTTGAGCAGTTCAGTCGATTTGAATTCTCTCTAGTTTCGTTCGTTCGTTCGCAAGTCGAATTAGCTCCGCGTTGTATAGTGACGCTCTCGCTGACCCAGCCATGGGTAAGAAATCGCGCGGTAACGCGAGTGCCGGCTTACCGGGAAAACAGACTCTCCCAGGAGACGGCGCGACCACCGAGCCAGCTCAGAAGAAGCAGAAGAAAACCCCATTGCCCGTCCCGACAGGCGTTGCGGACCCGCAGCCGGGGCCTCCCGGAACTAAACGACCCAGACCTGAAGACATCAGCGCCACCGCATCGGCAGCAAAAAAGCTGCTGAGCAACAATCCGTTCTCCGCCCTGCAGAACGGAGCCCAGCCGCAGTCGGACCCTGAGACGGTGCCTAAAAAAGTTAAGTTGCCACCCTTCTATGTGAAGGGCTTCCCTCCCGGGCTATGGGAGCAGCTGGATTTCTACATTAAGCAGGGCCTTCGCTGCACCATTCAACGGTGCACGGAAGGCTACAAACTGATGGTCTCGGCCGAAAATCACTACAACGCAGTCCAGGCCCTCTTGGACAGGATGAAGCTGGAGTACTTCTCCCACGACGTCGAGGCCACCAAGCCGCTGAAAGTGGTGCTGCGCGGGCTCCACGACATGGACACCACCACCTTAATGGACGAGATTAAGGCGAACGGCCTCAAGCCGGTCGAAATCCACAAGATGACCCGCAGCAAGGCCATCAAGTATCGTGACCAGCTCTACTTGGTCCATCTGCAGAAGAACTCCACAACCGTGAAGGATCTCCATACGACACGCACACTGTTCCACATCGTAGTGAAGTGGGAGCGGTATAAGCCAACCCACCGTGGCGTCACTCAGTGCTCGAACTGCCTATTGTTCGGGCACGGCACCAGGAACTGCCGCATGGCCAGCCGCTGCATCAAATGCGGCAAAAACCACAAGATCGACGACTGCGACAGCATCGAGGAAGCTGCTCCCACATGCGCCAACTGCGGTGCTGCCCACAAGGCCACGAGTAAGGCCTGTCCGAAGCGGGCCGAATACGCCGAGATCCGGAAGAAGGCCTCGTCCAACAACCAGCCCGGTCGCAAGAAGGTCCCGGAAAACAACGCGCAGAACTTTCCTCCGTTATCACCGGTCCAACCACGGCCAATTCCAGTGTTGGCGCCGCTCCCGCTCAACCAACAGTTGGCTGCTGCCCAGTCGGCTGCCGCTGCAGTACCCAGTCAAGCCTCCGGCCCATCGACGGATCCCCCTGCTCCGGGATTGGCCGGTACAACCGGTGAAGCTACAGACGATTCTCCGCTGTCAACGGATGAGATCGTCACACTGTTGGCCCAGGCCATCATCATCAAGCGCACCTGCGCAACAAGAACACAACAGCTCCAAGCTATCATCTCCTTCGTCGCTAATTATGGACCGTGAACCCATAAAGATCGCCAACTGGAACGCTCGCTCCGTAGGGGCGAAAAACATTGAGCTTGCAGACTTCCTCCGCAAGCACGACATCGACGTGGGCCTCCTCACCGAAACCCACCTCAAGACCGGTGACAGCTTCTGGCTGCCCGACCACAGCATTGTCCGGCTTGATCGCACCAGCTCCAGGGGGGGCGGTGTCGCGGTCATCATCAAGAAAGGCATCAAGTACTGCACCCTACCCCACTACCGCACTTCCATCATCGAGGCCGTCGGCGTAGAGGTGGAAACATCGACCGGAAACATCCGGTTCATCGCCGCCTACTGTCCCCGGCAATGTACCGTTAGCAATGGTACAGCACAGCAGTTCAAGAACGACCTTGCCATCATAACCCGCACCAATGCCCGCTTCGTAATCGGAGGGGACCTGAACGCCCGGCACGAGGCCTGGCGGAACTACCAGCAGAACCAGAACGGCCGCCTGCTATTCGACCATTCCCAGCATGGTCTCTATTCCGTCTGGTTTCCGGACGAACCAACCTTCACATCACCGACGGGCAACCCATCGACGCTGGACCTGTTCTTGGCAAACACCAGATTAGCCAAGCCGGTTGCCGTCAACGACCTGAGTTCGGACCACCAACCGGTGCTGACCGAGCTGGGCTACAACGTGGCCCCTGCACCGTGCCAGCGGAAGGACTACCATCGAGTCAACTGGGTCCAGTTTCGACGCGTGGTCGACCGCCACATCGACGACAACCCACCGCTCGACACAGTGGAGGACATCGACCGGGCCCTGGAGGGTCTCCATCAAGCCATATCCGTGGCTGACGAAGAGTGCGTTCGACGAGTTCCTGTGAGGGGTAAGTTTCAAGCAATTGATTCCCACACCAAACTCTTGATTCGGCTCAGAAATGTTCGTAGACGCCAGTTTCAGCGGACTGGGGATCTGCAGCGTAAATACGAAATGGTCGATCTGAATCGGCAGATCGCTTCCAGAATGGTCTCAATCCGGAACGAGAGTTTCGGGCGGCTCGTTCAGAACCTGGACGACCGTTCCAGACCATTCTGGAAGGTTGCCAAGGTGCTGAAGTCTCACCCCAAGCCCATTCCACCACTTAGAGTCAATGACGAACGGCTTATCACCAACGAAGAGAAGGCCAATGCGATTGGGGAGCACATTGCCCAGTCGCATTTGCTTGGCTCTAAAATCCCAAGTCCACTCGAGAACCAGGTTGCGCAGTGCGTCCTGACGTTAGATGCCTCCCCTTGTGCCGTCCCTCCAGAAGAACGGATTACAGAGGAACAAATTTGCTCAGCGCTGAAATACAGTAAGAACATGAAGGCTCCCGGGTTTGACGGAATATTCAACCTAGCGTTGAAAAATCTCAGCCCGAGGGTGCACTCGCTGCTAGCTGCCACCTTCAACAGATGCTTGGAGCTGCACTACTTTCCAAGCATCTGGAAGGTGGCAAAAATCATCCCGATCCGCAAACCTGGGAAAGACCCTTCACTACCGTCAAGCTACAGACCGATTAGCCTGCTCTCAGCGCTGAGCAAGCTGTTCGAAAAATTGATCCTCAGCCGACTAAACAAGTTTGTGGAGGAACATGACATTCTTCTTCCGGAACAGTTCGGGTTCCGTAAGGGGCATTCCACCAATCATCAGCTAGTGCGGGTGATGAATAACATCCGGAGTAACAAAGCTGTATCCAAGTCCACAGCCATGGCCTTGTTAGACGTCGAAAAGGCGTTTGACAATGTCTGGCACGACGGACTTATATACAAGCTTTGTAACTCCAACTTTCCACCATACCTTGTGAAAATCACCCGTAACTATCTCCAGCAAAGGTCGTTCAGGGTGTCGTTGAATAGTTCCCTTTCGGGACAATTTCCGATCCCAGCAGGTGTTCCGCAAGGGAGTCTGCTGGGACCACTGCTTTACAGCATCTACACGTCGGACATCCCTCCTCTAGGAGACGGTTGCGTGTTCTTTCTGTTCGCAGATGACACCGCGATAGCCGTCAAGGGTAGGATGCCTCGTGAAATTACGAACAAGCTCCAACGATGCCTTGACACCTTTACTGATTATGCCACCACGTGGAAAATCAAAATCAACGCCTCGAAAACCCAAGCGATCATGTTCCTTCACAGACAATCATTAAAACTTAAACCGTCTCCCTCCTGTACCGTAATAATGGATGGTACAAGGGTCGAGTGGTCCACTGATGTTACTTATCTCGGGATGTTGTTCGATGAGAAGCTCCTGTTCCGCTCGCACATAGAGAAAACCCTAGTTAAGTGCTCCGCCTTGGTTAGGTGTTTGTATCCGCTCATTTGCCGCAGATCCCGCCTCTCAAGGCAAAACAAACTGGCTGTTTACAAACAGATCATAGCCCCCGCGATCTTCTATGCCGCCCCGGTGTGGGAATCGTGCGCTCAGACCCACAGGAACAAAATCCAGGTTGCACAGAATAGAGTGTTGAGGATGATCCTAGATCGTCCATTCGACACAAGAATAGCAGACCTCCATCAAGAGGCAGAAATTCCCAAAGTAGATTCCAAAATTGATGATATGACAACTAAATTTATTCAAAAATGCAATCTTTCTGAACATGCTTTAATAAGCAATTTGTACATAGTAGGTTAAGTGTATATAGTAGAGTAGGTTTTAAGCTGTAAATAGTAGTATTAAGTAGTTTCTCTTCAAATTCTAAAAACAAAACAAACCAATCCCACCAAGGTGGTCGACCGTGTACTAAGTCTAGGACTAATTCTGTAAAACAAATTTTGAATTTTGCCCATACCTAAAGATGAAGAAAGCAATTGAATCACTTAGTAAAAAATTTATATGGTAATCGTCCAAGTTAAACTAAAATAAAGATCATTTAAACTAAAGCCTCAACTCATTTTTGCTTCGGACGGCTTGGTGAACAGGCAGCAGAAGCAAGCTAGTACGAAGGTGGTGGAAGGTTAGGTAGTCCACTCTTCTACCCAACAAGCAACAGACTGGCAAAGGAGGAAAAGGTCTTGGTAAAAGAGGCACCAAGCGGCATCGCAAGGTTGTTCGTGATAACCGCCATCCGTCGTCTGGCTAGCCGTGGTGGTGTAAAACGTATCTCCGGTCTGATCTACGAGAAAACATGAGGTGTGCTGAAGCTTTTCCTGGAAATGTGATCCGTGATGCTGTCACCTACTCTGAACACGCCAAGCGCTCGCCATAGATGTCGTCTACGTTTTGAAGCGACAGACGCACTCTGTACGGTTTCGGAGGTTAAATCATCACCAACTTTAACAACAAAACGGCTCTTTTCAGTACCAACGAGCTTATTACACTTAAGAGTTGGGATAGAACTTATCTGTGCCTGTTTGTCCATATTCAGAACCACACGCCCCCAACGGCCACACAAAATGCTCTCCAGAGATGTAATCTTATAACCAAACTTGGAAGCAGGGGTGCAAGTAATTTTGAGCGATTCTCTTCATAAACTTTCTCTTTGAAAAAAAAAAAATACTACAAATTTGGTACGCCTACAATTTACAAACGGAAAGAGCTAAGATAATAGATGAACGATCAATTAAAAGAACTAAATGCTCTTCACATTTGTTCCGTCTACTAGCGGTCCTACGTCAAGCTTCCGTTCGTGCCCCTAGGCACAGACCCTTCTACTTTTTCTGGAGAAGTTATTCTACAGACTTCACAGAAGCCATAAAAATAGTTTGAAGTAGTTTTTAAGTTTCTTAGATGAATTATGACCGTTCAGGTGATTTTTTGCAAAAGTGCTTGGGTTCAGGACTTTTAACGAGCAAATTGGCAGAATTTTTGTACAGAACCTATTGCGACAAATTGAGCTAGGGTTCAAGGTATTGTTAGAGAAGTTTTGAGAGAACTTCATTGAAGTTCCGCGCAAAATTTAACATGACTTCTTAACAGTTTTTAGGAAACAAAATCTTTTATGGAAGCTACATGCAAGTTCTGAACGATCCATAAGTAAATTTTGGCAGAACTTCAGGGAAGTTCCAAGCGAGCTTTAGAAATGTTTTAAAGGATCTTCAGGACAGTTCCAAGCGAGCTACAGGAAAATTTCGACGAATCTTCAGAAAAGTATAAAGAGACATTCAGGAAAGTTTTCAGGAATCTTCAGAGTAGTGAAGTAATGAAATTGAGTTGTTATCGGAATGCTTAAATAAAACAGCAAAAAAAAGGTTATCTTCCATTAAATTCCACTTAATTGGTATGTGGTAATTTTGGGAACTTTCCTGAAAATCCTCCGGAACTTTTGTGCAGTTCCTGCATAACTTTCCTGAAAATCCTCCGGAACTTTTCTGAAATGCCTCCGGAATTTTTCTGAAGTTTCTCCGGAACTTTCCTGAAGTTCCTCCGGAATTTTCTGAAGTTTCTCCGGAGCTCTCCCGAAATTCCTCCAGAACTTTCCTGAAGTTCCTCCGCAACTTTCTTGAAGTTCCTCCGGAACTTTCTTAAAATTCCTCTGGAACTTTCCTGAAGTTTCTCTGGAACTTTCCTGAAGTTCCTCTGAAAGTTTTCTGAAGTTCCTCTGGAAGTTTCCTGAAGTTCCTCTGGAACTTTCCTGAAGCTCCTCCGGAACTTTCCTGAAGTTCCTCCGGAACGTTCCTGATGTTCCTCCGGAACGTTCCTGAAGTTCCTCTGGAACTTTCCTGAAGTTCCTCCGCAACTTTCTTGAAGTTCCTCCGGAACTTTCATAAAGTTCCTCTGGAACTTTCCTGAAGTTTCTCTGGAACTTTCCTGAAGTTCCTCTGAAAGTTTCCTGAAGTTCCTCCGGAACGTTCCTGAAGTTCCTCTGGAACTTTCCTGAAGTTCCTCTGGAATTTTCCTGAAGTTCCTCCGGAACGTTCCTGAAGTTCCTCTGGAACTTTCCTGAAGTTCCTCTGGAATTTTCCTGAAGATCATTATTTAAATCATTATTTCCAGAAGAGCTAAAATGATTATTTCCTGAAGTACTAAAATTATTACTTTATTTTAAAAATTGTAGCTTAATTCGTTGTAAAATATAATGATTTAATTTTAAGTAGACAGGGATCTATTTGAAAATATTAAAGATATGGTTGTAATGAATCAAGGTCTACCAGGCAGAAGGTCACATTTGTCCCGAGTTTTTGAAGGACTATTGGCAACCCTGTCTAAAAACTGCCACTCACGTGTGAAACCGGCCCCCTTGTTGTGAGCGATGCGTAATCAGTGACGAGCTCACTTTTCTTTTCTCTACCACCCCGAACCCGTTCCCCCTCCCCCCTCACCGTATACTACTATTGGCCATTGAGTGCGATCCATTCTGAATAAAAGTCATTAAAATGAGTCTTCTTTTCCGTTCATTTCAGAACTGTAAGACCCACAACCAACCATATCGGCCGAGGAGCTACGTGCCATCAGAAGCGGGCATCAGCACCAGAGTGTGAAAAGCGAAAATTTTCCTACCGCAAAAGCTCATCTCAACCACCCAATCAACCACCCACCAACCTACATAGGAGCAAACCCCCCCGCCCACTTGAGCCTCGTCGTTCGTATCTGTACATGTTCCGTATGTTGTAAGTGTTTGTCGTTTGCTTGCCAGTGTTTGTTAGTGTGTATCTAGGAGAATAAGGAACCGTGGAAGAAGAATAAAAAGACGAAGAAGAAGAAAAAGAAGAAGAAGATATAGCATACATAAAAATACAACAAGAAAGGTGGTCGATTCATGTCGGATAGCTTGACTCGTTCGGCGAAAAAAGCCAGTGGCAGTGAGTGAGTGGTTTGACCAAATTACAGGGGAACCTATAACGAGACTCCGGAGCTCGCATTGGATTTTGTGTTTTGGTGTGAAGAAGACTCCACCAAAAGAAGCGTCCGATAGTTCGACTATCATTGAAGAAGCCAAAGAAGAAGTAGAGGCGAATAAAGTTGATTCATAACAATTTTCGTCGATATTGAGATTTGCTAGAGAGGACAGTGGCAAGGAGGAGGAGAAGGAGGAGCAGTTACTCTAGTGCTCGTTAGAGGGATTCTGGGGAACGGGAAACGAAGATTGTTTGATCCGGTGAACGGACGGGGACAGTGAAGAAGATAATAACAGTGAGCGATTGTGAGGATAACGAAGAAAGGAAAAAAAATGTTTATTTATGGTTGGCGAAAAGCTTCTGCCCGCGTAGGAGAAAGGAAGTGATAAAGGAGAAGTAAGAAGAAGAAGAAGTGCGCAGTGAAGTAAGGAAGAGAAACAGCAGCAGTTTGGTTGTTTGTGAGTGTGTGTGTGTGGGTATGTGCACTGGTGCCACCATCATTACAGACTATATTATAGAAAATTATAGCTAGAGGAGTGTCATTTGCGGTGCTGGAAAAGGAAACAAAAGAAGGTAAGATTCACCCGCTTTTCTTTGGAAAAGTTTTCAATGGGGGTTTGCAAAGTTGCTCCATCCAGAGCGCTTCAAATTGCTTGGCACGAGGCTCTCGGTTGCGGTGACAAAAGGGAACGTTGTTGGTTAACCGTGAGGTGCTCGACGAGTGGCTGGTTTTGGCAGGTTGTGTCCGATTTCGATGACGGTTCAATATCCTTTTGAAAGGTGGTTGTGTTTTATTTTCCGTTGAATTGGTACGTTTCGGTTCGGGAAAGTAATTAATTAGTTTTATTTGGAAAAAAGATCAGTTGAACAATGCATCTGATCGTAGGAATATCAGATTGACATGGACTTTAATATAATGAAAGGATGCTTAAACAATAATGAATAGCGAGTGAAAAAGATATAGATTTAACAATCCCGTTACCGATATTTTTACGGTGATACCAATGCAACTGCGCGTTACCGTTGATGACCGGAAGCAGGCTAACCAAATTGTTGCGTACGAGCTTTTTTCATTGGAATACCAAGTTTACATACCCAGTAGTGAGGTAGAAATAGAAGGAGTGGTTACCGAAGCAAGTCTTTAAAAACCGTTTTCTCCCAAAGGTGAAGATATTGGACTGCCTTCAAATGCAGTCGGTAACCATTGTAGGCTCCAAAAAATCTTATTCCTTGTCAAACTCGTTTCGTTTAGCCTTTTCGGGTTCAGCGTTACCTCACTACGTAGCTATTGGCAAGGTTATGGCATTGGTAATGAACTGCTCGAAATGTAAACAACTTGGTCAAACATCGGACTACGGCTCGAACAAACCACGCTGCGAGCATCAAGACAGTCCTTGCAGTGCTCCTCCAAAATGCGTGTACTGCAAGGAGAGCCTGCATACCCTGACTGACTGCCCGAAGTATAAACAGCAGGGACACAACATTAAGCGGTCTCTGCAAGCTCGCTCCAAGAGAACAATAGCAGAACTCTTGAAAAATACCGCTTCACCTCCTCAGATCACTCCAAAAAGTGTCACACAAAATCAGCTGAATAATCAGCAAGAACATCATTGGCGTAGTTAATTGAGATGATTTCTGTATGGAGGAACACTTTGTGAAAACCGAAAATGGAACATGTAACAAAATTATGAAAGAGTTTGAACGTTAATAACTCCGCTGCTCCTGGACCAATTTCAATAATTGTATCACCAATCGATCAGAAATATTTCTACGCATCTGTTTAACTTAAGACGTTATTATTTTTCAAAATGTCACTATTGAAAACTGCACGCATGTGCAACTGTTGCTATGATAGATAAAATTATCACTGATTGCCTGTTAAAAGGGATTTCCCTAACACAGATTTCAAAGTTGAATTCCATCCGGTCTCACCAAACTGTGTTTATTCAATCAGCTAGTAGGCAAGGCTGGCCTCAACCGCTGATCGGATTCACTTCCAATCACCGTGTGTGGTGGTGTCCGGTCGTCGGCATCAGCAGCAGTGTTTTCGGCACGTGGTATTGAATATTGTTTTCCAGTACACAACGAAAGGCTGCCTGCAAGCAGCGAGCTGCGGCCCACTTGAGCATCCATAGACGAAGGAAGAAGCCACACCGTTATTGATTGAAATCAGTAGCTCTTCGTGAGTCTCTGTGGGCCATCTCTGTCAAACGCGTCATACTAAAGAGTATAAACAGAGAGATCCCCGCTCAAATTCCTATTCCTACACAAAACACAAACTCCTTCTGCAGTTTACAAATAAGATTTATTATATAAGTCCTACGTCACCATTGCGTACAACCCCACAGGGCTGTCCCTTGTAGTTTTTTATTCACCGTTATTTGTCAAGCAGTTTCGAGGTTACTTTTTATTTTTATTGATTTTTATGAATGTCTACTTTTCTAAATGTTCAAGACTTGAAGAAACAATGTTGAGAATTTATATTATATCGGCATTTAATCGTAAGCATATTGAAATCTCTGTTGGCCTCACTTGGCAAAGAGTTAAGGGAATTTCCTTTAACTTCAGGGAACTTTGTAAAACTACAATGACTTCGAAGAAGTTCAGGGAGCATTGTGGTAATTAACAAAACTAGGAACTTAATAGAGCTGCAGAAAAATTCGTAGAAACTTAGGGTGCTTTGGAAAAGTTTATATAATATGTATGGATCTTCATATAATTTCAGGATACTTTTTCTCATGAGCTTGGAATAGTTCAGGGCATTACGTACAAGTTCAAGAAGTTCCATACGTGGAACTTCGCTGAAAATCAACGAGAAACGTAGAAGTGCAGAAATTTCGTAGCATTTTGAGAAGCTGGATAAAACTTCAGGGAATTTTGTAGAAGATCTTAAAAAAATATTTCAGCCAACTTCTAAGATCTTCAGGGATCCTCGCTTCAGCTTAAGGAACTTCGTTGCAGTTTGTCAGAGATCTTACTTCAAAAAAGCTCAATGAACTTCTAGGAAGTTTTGGGAACTTCGTTAAATTTCAAGGAACTTTCCAGGTGTTTAAGAATATTTGTAGATGATGGGGGTCTTTTCAGAAGTAATTAAGAGAAATGGAAAAAAAAATAGGGGAAATGGCTCTTATTTTGGCCTGTGGATCTAAGATTGGGCCCATCGCTAAAAATCTGCTAACTAACAATTTTATCTAGATGAACACGTCATTGGGACCGGTACTAATGGATATTTTAGGACGCTATTGAAAATTTAGTCGATTGCTGAATTTATGTATGGGCCCAAGTTAGGGGCATTTAGGCCGACGTTACATCCATTTCCCCTATAAAAATTTGGCATAAATTCAGGGAACTTTGTAGAAGTTGAGAATATTTTGTAAAGCTTAAGGGAGTTTTGAAGATGTTGAGGGAACATTGCATAGGCTACAGGATATTCTTTCAGACATCTTTCCTGAACAGATAGACGAAGATAGTAGTAAAGTTCTTTTGATATTTTTTCAAGACTTCTGGTCTGTTAATACAAATGAAGTCTGAAAATACAAATGAAGTCTGTCATATATTCTTTCAAGACTGCAGGTTGATTAGAAAGTATTCAAAAGTACTCCAGCTAAAAGAAACTTATAGCCGGCGCCGGTGGTGTAGTGGTAAGCGTGCCTGCTTTCTAACACCCCGATGGGTCTGGGTTCAATCCCAGCCGAGGTCGGTGGGATTTTTCTGAGGCATAAAAATCTCTGGTCACGTCTTCCTTCGGAAGGGAAGTAAAGCCGTTGGTCCCGGCCCATGTGTGTTGAATGGTGAATGGGTGCGATATCCTACGCAGGTGTGGAAGCTGCCTTCCTGCACATTCGGTTGCCGTCAATGGATGGCAATCTATGTCCGTCGGTGATTGGCACTAAATTGCGGAACAGAGACCGACGTTAAATAAAGGAAAGAAAAAGAAACTTATGAAATCTTGAATGGTGAATCTAGATTTCAAGGACATGTTAGTACATTTTCTATAGGGAAGACTGGTGATGTAGAAATTTTTTCAAGAATTAGCACGATATAGTGTGTATGGTTTAAAACATTGAACATTGATAATATAAAAAAATAAAAATAACTAAAAAGCTCATATCCGTATAAAGGACGAGTAAATAATAAACTGGCACCTAGTGGGTTCAACCAAAACTAACCCAATTTCAAATAAAAAAAAAAAACCCAATAAGCTTAGATAAGAAATTCATATAGTATCTAACTTCAAACAGGGGCACAAGCATACAAGCTACTAGTTCATTCCTTTCGATTGGAATTAAAGTTAAATTTGGGACTTCACTCTAGATTTTATATCAAACTCCGAGATCTCGAGAGTTAGTTAGCCCAAAGTATAGAAAAAAATTCTAGATAAATGCTTTATAATTTTCTTTTTTCAACAAAAATTAGAAGCTGGAAAGCAGACAGGTTTGGGATCTCAAAACTTTTATTATTTAAACTTTCAAAATTTTAAGGATAGTTCATGGACATATATTTTGATTTTTTTCCTATGTCGTAAATGTATTTATTATGTGCACATTGCGATTATTGAAAGCCAGAAATTTTAAAATTATAAATTAAAAGTCCTAGAATTAAGTGTTGGTACCTTTGTCTGAGATTTGATTGATGATTAAATATGGATCATCTTATTGAAATCCAGTTACAACATTCTATCTAACCCTTAGAATTGCATCTATCATGAGAATTTTATTTAGTTTGAGATCCTTGAAATCCTTATGATATCCGAACAATGTGTTATTTCATTACAAAAAGCTTGAACAAACGATCATTGCTTGTTCAAAATCAGTATGCTTATGAGGCTCCTCGGAACGTTGTTATGAAATTAATACTATGAAATGTAATATTCACCATTAAAATAATAGTTAGCTTCGCCATGATATGTCGTATTATTGGATGAAGTGGAAATAAATCCATCAGGAAACTAAAATAACAAATCGCTTTGACGCTTTTTGATTGAATGGCTGTTCCACAGTTTCTATCTGTAGTTTAACAAAACAAAACAAAAATGCGAACAGCACTTTTCAGTGCTCAACCCGTAAAATGTCTACCTTGTTCAACTCTTATTCCTCTTCGATCCTTGTTTGGACCCTACCCGAGGTAATACTTCTTGGATATCGATTTGGAAAATTCCTCTTCGATCCTTCAGATTCTTATAGTAATCTGCTTGGAAGTCGATTTTGATAAAAATTTACTGCCGCCATGGCACCTAAGCGCAATAGAAAAGGGCAAACTCTTGATCCCCCTTCTGATGAAATTAATTTGAGCAATCAATTTGATTTGCTCACGGATGATGAGAATGATCCATCATCCAAGAAAAATTCAAGTTAACTTTCCCCTATTGTGATAACTATTTCCGATTTCATTTCCATGCTCTTCGCATGGAACTTTTGAACTTCGTGAAAGTTAAGTTTTCACTACAAATTGGACATCGGGGTGAATGCCGTGTATTGGCTGAAACCTTCGACGGATTTAAATGTCTTCTCAAGTATCTTGCTGAGAAGCAGCACAAATTTTGTACTTACGACTCCAAAACTGAACGTGTGTTAAAGGTTGTCATGAAAGGGTTGCCCAGTGGTGAATCCCTGGATCAGATTAAAGATGAATTGTCTTAATTACTTGGAGTTGTGCCACTCCAAGTAATCAAAATGAAAATGAAATCTCGTCCTGGCGATTCGCGCAACGGGATTTCTAATGATTTTTATTTAGTTCACTTCAAGTCTAGTTAACTAAACCACCTTAAGGCCTTAGAAAAAGCTAGAATTGGAGAATTAAAAAGGAAGTTGGCAAAAGATACAGACGATAGGGCTATCTCACAATGTGTAGCTAGCCCGGACGATCCAGCTTAAATACGCGTGCCTTAAGCGCCACTCCACAAGGGAGACCACACGTCCAAGGTTAATTTGTCCGGATGAGACTCTCCTAAGGGCGGATCATGCCAGACAGCTTCCAACTAAACGACCAAATGGGAATTCCCTATTATCCCCATGAATTCAAACTCAAGAAAGTCACTCAGAGAAACGGTAGAGCTCACGCATACCCTAAAACTCTACGAGAGAGAACTTCTCATCATCGGCCAGTGCCGTCACCTGCCGCTAGACGTCTCCCTAATCTGGTTGTGGAATGTACTTCCCACCATTCAAACTCAACAAGAGGACGTGCAACGAAACTAACACGAACGCGGAGTGATGTCAAACACATTCAAATAATTAAAGCTAGGGACATTTGGAACGGGAAAACAACATTTATTTATAACATGAACGACGATATAATGAGTGCTATTACTTACTATTTATTTACATTTGTACAAAATTCGTTTTATTTCTGTTTCTATGTGTTTGTTCTTATTCGCTCTCCTACTGTGTGCGGTTTCTCTCTCTCCCTAACATACTCTTATTCTCGTTTTGTCTCTCATGGGCTCATGTGCTCGGTGTTATGTGTTGTTGGGTGTCGTCACAAATCGGTAGCTCAGGCATGTGCTCCTGGTGACAATGATTTGCAGCTTCAAATTACGCGCTCATGCTTTTAGTGGAATCGACGAGACACGAGTTTCGGCAGGTCGTCACGAAACTCGACTCAAATTACATCAGCCTTAGGACTGGCAAATAACTACTCCGTGGTGCCCTCACCGGACGCCACAATCCACAAAAAAGACAAAAGCTTGGTTGACTCACCAGATGATGGCTTGTAGTAGTGGGTTTCTGCCAACGGTCACAGTCGATGACCGGTCGGCGGGTTCGACGCACTCGGTGTCGCGTTCGATGACCGCGTAGAAAGCGTCACCCCTTTGATGTCGGTGGCAAATGGCGGTTCGGCGTTACTATGCTGTGCCGGCTTTGATGACGAGCCGGCGTGTGGATCCTGTCCACGTGGAGGTCCCTCGAGCCTCCTCGGACCGATGTGATTACGGATCTGTCCGCTTCCGGCCGGTTGACAATTGCCGGGAAATTCCGTCCGACGGGGAGAAGTATCGCGCTATTCTAACTGACACGAACAAACGCGCACACTTCCAAATTGGTGGAAAATCACGGACGAAATGATCGAGCCTGTGAATCCTCAGATTAAGGAAATGTAAGACTCGGACGGACCGGAAGTCCATTTTTTCCTGAAACCCATCGTGTACTTTCGTGAGTCCAAAGAGACGAAAGATAGCTTGGCCGATAGAAGTGCCGTTGTCCCTTTCCTACCTTATCCATAAATTAAATGGAACCGTCTTTGGAAAGATTTCAGCAAAAAAATGCTTGTGTATTCAAACTGCCTACTCTAAGGAATTTAATTCAAATAATTTAAACCTATTATATTATATACAAAATTCCTGATCTTTACAACCTCACCCAGTGCCGTAAGTGCCAGGGATGGAGTCACGAACTAAAAACTGCTACATGCCAGCTAAATGCATGAATTGTGGTGATTCCTCTCACGCAAAGGACGACTGTCCTGTGAAGGAAGATCCTAAGAAATTTAAATGTTCAAATTGTGGTGAAAACCACAAATCCAATTTTTGGGAATGTAACACTCGCAAAGCGATCCTAAAATATCGTTCTAAGCGACAGGTAGGAAACGCTCCACGTTTCCAACCAGTTACAAATTTCTCTGCTGTTAACAACGGTCAGCGAGGGATAAATTCTGCATTCGTACCCGTAGGTACAAATATCACCCCTGCTGGAATTTTTACAGAAATCATTAATTGACATGATTTCTGATATGCTTAAATCTAACTCCATGTTTGATGCTATTCAAACTGGAGTAAAATTTGCAAATAATATTGTCATGACTCTGAAATTCAGTAATGGATTTTAAAGCATTAAATATTATAAATTGGAATGCTCGATCCCTTAAAGATTATGAAGATGAGCTATTTACCTTTTTGAGAGTTCATAAAGGACGCAAATTACTTGATTTATAGATATGATCGTCTTTATGGACCCTGTGGTGCCGTTGCCATCATTGTTCATAGACGAATCAAACATAAAATTCTTTCTTCATTTGAAAAAAAAAAGTTTTTGAAACTTTGGGAGTCTCTATGAAACAAAATTTGGACAACTTACGTTTAAAGCTGCCTATTTGCCATTCCAATGCGTAGGCCAGTGAAAAAAATTTCTCAAGGGTGACCTCCAGAAACTTACCCGTCATAGGTCTAAATTCTTCATTATTGGTGATTTTAATGCAAAACACCGCTCATGGAATAATGCTCAAAGCAATTCCAATGGTAATATTCTGTTTGATGATTGTTCTGCAGGTTATTACACTATTCAATATCCAAACAGCCCAAAATGATTTTCTTCAGCAAGAAATCCCTCAACTATTGATTTGGTCTTAACTGATACTTGTCAACTTTCTTGCCAATTGGTTACCCAGTAAATTTTGAAATATTCCAAGAAATATTTTCTAATCCCAACAGCTCTACTTTCAATTACTATAGAGCTGATTGGGAGCAATATCGAACATTTATGGAATATAACTTCGATCCAAACATTCCTTTGCAAACCAAAGATGAAATTAATTATGCTCTTGAATCTCTTACTACTTCTATAGTTGAAGCAAGAGCTGCCTCAGTACCAAAATGCGAGGTTAAATTCGATTCAATTATAATAGACGACGATCTTCAGCTCTTGATCCGTCTTAAAAATGTCCGTAGGAGACAATATAAAAGAACACGCGATCCTGCCATGAAAGTTATCTGGCGGGATTTGCAAAAACAAATTAAAAAGCGATTCTCTGCCCTGAGGAACAAAACTTTTGAAAATAGTGTTTCTTAATTAGAACCGAGTTCCAAACGCTTTTGGAAGCTCACAAATTTTTTGAAAAAAACCTCAAAAGCCTATTTCAGCGCATAAAGAAGGTGGTAAAATTTTGATCACAAATTTGGAAAAAAAGCTCAGAAACTTGCTAAGCAATTCGAGAGTTCCCATAATTTCAGTTTGGGTCTTACTAGTCCTATTGAGAATCAGGTTGTTCGGGATTTTCTGAATATTTTCTTTCGGGAAAATATTTTTGATGATTCCTGGGGGACTGATTTGGGCGAAGTAAGGTCTATAACTAAAAAGTTTCAAAATAGGAAAGCTGCAGGTGATGATGGAATTTTCTATATCCTCATCAAAAAACTCCCAGAGAGTACCTCGTCTTGGTAAAATTATTTAACAGATGTTTCCATTTGGCAAACTTTCCTGATAAATGGAAAAATGCAAAAGTTGTTCCAATTTTGAAGCCGGATAAAAATCCAGCGGAAGCTTCTAGCTACCGTCCAATAAGTTTGCTTTCTTCAATAAGTAAACTTTTTGAAAAGATAATTTTAAATAGAATGATGCTTCACATCAATACGAACTCAATTTTTGCAGATGAGCAGTTTGGATTTCGCCATGGGCATTCAACTACTCATCAACTCTTAAGAGTTACCAATTTAATTCGTTCAAACAAATCTGAAGGCCACTCAACCGGAGTTGCTCTTCTAGACATAGAAAAAGCATTCGACAGTTTTTGGCATGAAGGTTTGATTGCTAAATTGAAAAAGTTTAATTTTCCACTTTATATTATGAAATTAGTTCAAAATTATTTAACTGACAGAACTCTGCAGGTAAATTATCAAAATTCCAAATCTAATCGACTACCTGTTAGAGCAGGAGTTCCTCAGGGTAGCATTCTTGGGCCTATATTGTATAACATTTTCACTTCGGACCTCCCTGATTTGCCTCAGGGTTGCCACAAATCTTTGTTCGCTGATGACACAGGCATTTCCGCTAAAGGAAGAAGTCTTCGTGTTATTTGCAGCAGACTGCAGAAAAGTTTAGATATTTTCTCTTCTTATTTACAAAAATGGAAGATTTCTCCCAACGCTTCCAAAACTCAACTTATAATATTTCCACATAAGCCTAGAGCTTCCTTTTTGAAACCTAGTAGTAAATAGTCATATAGTCACTATGATGGGAGTTCCAATTTCCTCGTCAAACCAAGTAAAATATCTTGGATTAGGATCTTTGGATGAAAGGATTCAGAATAAAGTTCTGAAGATGATTTTGAAGTTGCCTCCCTGGTACAGTACTACCGAGGTACATAGAATTTCAAATGTTGTGACTTTAGAACAAATGTCCCACAAAATAATTCATAATTTCAGGCAAAAATCGGTGCAATCCTCAATTGCAATGATTAATTCCCTTTATACTTAGATAAGATTTAGTTTTAGTTTTTAGTTTTAAGATTTAAATTGTTTTACTAACATGCAGGTATAGACAACCTGTTTAAAATACTGAATTTTTAAGGCAGGAACAATGTAAAAACACTTAGACATATATCATTACATTTAAGGCTGGTCAGTTACTGTATAGTAACTGGAGCACCTAGGTTAAAATGAAATGTAATTTATTTTGAATTTGGTGATTGCGTTTATTCTGATGATTTACTAAATAAATAAAAATACCCTTTTATAGAGATCTTAACAGGTGTCCCCTCTTAAGTGATCTGACAAGTGTAAAATACGAGATTTTTTACTTAGAGGGCCGTACGTTAGTGTGTTAAGAAGATCAAGATAGAGAAAAAAAAAATTTAAAAACTTTCTTTGTTACGTGAGAAAACAAAAAAGTTGAAGTTTTTGAGCTCATCATTTGAAAGCTGGTTGTGAGACCACCAAGCACGAATTATTTACTCAAAATATCGATTTACGCAACTTTTGAGTGTTCTCCACTGATACCTTGTACCTCGATTCGCAGAACAAATTTTTCGGTGAAATAGAAAATTCGAATTTTAGTGCGATGAACAAATCAAACCTTACAGCGACTTTAGTTTCTATATTTTCAATTCGCTTCCTTCTGCTCCCCTCGCTCATTTGTCAAGTTGGCTGTCACCGTCGTCGTTGGTAGGTTGCTTCCCTACCACGGATTGAGACCCACCTTTCTTCCTTTTTGCGTACCTTCCCAGAAGCGCTGATGGGATGACCACAAAAACCGTGTCCGTCGGTCGGGTCCGGGTGTGAACCTCTCGCTTTCAATTCAAGCAAATTTCCGGTAATTTGTCACGTTGGTGGGTTGCCACCCGTGCTGCTATTCGCTTTTTTCCTGGCTTGTTAGCAACAAGACACCAGCAGCAGGATTTGTTTGCTTCTTGTTGGGTTTAATAGAGTTTTTTTTTTTCTAAAAAGAAGAATTGATTTTCTGGCGAAAACAAAATTGTGCTTACGAAATTTGAACCCATGACTGGGCAACCAGTTTTTCCAAAAGCTCGAAATCCACTTACAGGAAAAGTTTCCCTTCTGCAAAGCTCAGACCGTAGGTATTCACTTCTTCCATCATAGTGGAACATGACTTTCCAATTTATTCCAACTTTCCGAGCACAATCCACCGCTGATCATCGGAATAATAAAACTGCATATCCTGTCATGCGAAGCATTTTCTCCTGCCATATTAAATTATTCCTGTCCATCCATCCCAGCGCCGAGTTTCTTGTAGTTTTCCATTCTGGCGACTGTCCCTTCTCCCCCACCAGCACACCGAGTGTCAGCAAATCGCATTTATCAAGTCGCTCCTCCAGCCATCAGGAACGTGTATTTATAGCTTAGTTACAGTTCACTGCTTGGTGTTATTCATTTTTGCCGAGTGCCAAGACGACGTCGACTGTTGGTGGGGGGGGGAGCCATTTCCCGGCCGAAGCTAGCCAGTCAGTCTTGTGCCTAGCTGCCTACTCTACCAGTTGAGGAAATGCAAATTATGCACATTTCCTTTTTCCCATCACATGCCTCACTACTTGGTAAGGCCGCTAGAAGCTGGGGCAAACGAGCTAGGGGAGTGAACAGACCGAACCCGAATGGAAAGTGTTCATATGAAAAGAATTAGATGTCGCGGGAAGTTTTTTTTGGCTTATTTCGAAACAGTTGAAAAGATTGTGTTTCGATAGTCGTACTTCAATACTGACCATTTGACCACAAACGTTTGGTTGCTTGGCACATTATCAAAGAGCTTTAAGAGTGATGTGGCTGGTGGCAAGGTGAGCGAACGTTCAATGAAAATTAACGCTTAAAAAACAATAATTTATGGTGAAAAGAACCGTTTTGTCGTGATGGTTGAGTAATGCTGAGCTATTAGGGTGTTCAACACAGATGAGGCTGGCGAGCTGTATGTTGTTTGGAACAAGGTTGGCGAGCTTGGCATAGATTGCCCACAGCGAGTCACGAAGAGCTACTGAATCCGATTAGTAGCGGTGCGGCTTCTTCCTCCTTATTCGGTTAAAGGGACGCACAAGTGAGCTGCAGCTCGCTGCTTGCGGCCAGCTTTCCCTGTGTACTGGAGAACAATGTTCAACTGGTTTGTTGTTTGGAACGAGAGTGACGAGCTTGGCATAGATGGCCCACTGGGACTCACGAAGAGCTACTGAATCCAATCAGTAGCGGTGCGGCTTCTTCCTCCTTCTTCGGTGAATGGACGCTCATGTGGGTTGCAGCTCGCTGCTGGCGCACAGCCTTTCGTTATGTACTGGAGAACAATGTTCAAAGCCACGCGAGACTGGATGGAATTCGATTTTTATATCTCTGTTAGGGAAAACCCTTTTTGCATGAAATCGGTGATAATTTTGATCACCAATGCAACAGCTGAAAATTTGTTTAATTGAAAATTGATAAGATGTTCATTTCAGCAGACTCGTAGAAAAATTTCCAATCGATTGGTTTGTTAAGAATTAAAATCCATCCGCTATTGTCAGAGTTATAAGTGGTCAAAACCTGACCACTTTTCGTAACGCTGTCGATTTTGGATTTTTGAAATTGTACCCCCAATATGTTGCCCAAAGACGTAATCCTACGTCACAAACTTCAAAATTACTCTGACGGCGTTCGGATGAACTCACGGACTTTCTTTGGAATTCCCGCCATCATCTGCCGCGCGCTGGGCCTCAGCGGTCATTTTTTTTTTCCAACATCTAGTCATCTGTGCAGCGTCCTGAGTCGTCTTTCCAGTTTTCTTTAACTTCCGCTTGATAACTGCCCAATAATTTTCGATCGGGTGTAAGTAGCCATAGGCACGTTATTTCGCCTTTTTGGCTGTTTATTTGAAATAGGGGAAATGGCTCTAATGTTGGCCCATTGCTAAAAATTTGCTATTTATCAATTTTATCTAGATGAACGCGTCATTGAGACGGTACGAATGGATATTTTTGGTCGTTATTGAAAATGTAGTCGATTGCTGAATTTATGTTTGGGCCCAAATTAGGGGCATTCCGGCCGACATTACATCCATTTCCCCTATATGAAAAATCTTTATGTTTAAAAAAAATCTGCAATCTGTATCAAAATATTGAGAAAAATCTGTACATGAGGCATCACTGGCAGAGTGTCGACTACCTGGAAAAACCTGGATAATCAGGGATTGCCAGGGAATTTCATTCAAAGTCAGGGAAATATTTCTTTATAACAGAAACATATTAATAAGTATGGCTGACTTCGCTAGTTTCAAACAACTTAATTCCCAAGTAACCAACAAGCCCACTAATTCGCCTTTTTGCATGTAAGGCTGATGCACTGCTAACATAGGGCATGCTAAGCTTTATATTAGCACGCTATTATTGGTCACTTGGGTTACTCGTTGTAGTTTGAGGATGGTTTTCAATTTCATTTGCTCAATCCAGCTGTGTCTAACAAAAATCAATCCCTTGAGCCCATTTGGAGCGCTTTTGAGTAAATGCAAGCATGATTAAGAGTTAAGCTGGGCTTAGACAAAGCAAGTCATTGATCAACTCAGTTGAGCCAATTGACTTGAAAAGTTGAGCCTGGTTCAACTTTTTTTAAATTTAAGTCAGTTAAATGGCATAGTTTACAGGTTCAAATCAGTTGAATTCAACTGAGTTGATCAATTAACTTGCTTTGTCAGCTTTAAGAGAAGATAATGATTTTTTTCTAAATATTTCTAGTTCTTGTTCCTTATTGTGCTCTTGACAGCTTGATTAGCTCAGAGAACTAACTAAATGAGAATTTAGGATAATGGTCTTGCTTGGGAGTTTTTTTTTCATTGCTTGGAGTAGCACTTTTATCATTGAATAATGATGCAAATATACGTAGACAAGCATTGCTTTGACAGCATAGAGTGGCTGTATTAAGTATTCTATGTCTTCATTGGAAACCTGGTTAGCTCGTGAAATTAGCTTTACAGTAAAGTTTTAGTTTGGTAATGTTGCTGCTATTGTAATTAAGATAGAATTAACTTACTGAATTTTGGAGATGAAAGCGTTGCTTTTATTATTTTCCACCGGATGAAGCCACCCGCGAATTAGCTTTTGGTTAAACATATTATCCGCAATAATTTTCTAACGGAGCTGGGCCTCAAAATGTGCTCAAGGCAAAACAAATATAATGGGATTAAAAACAAGTGTTTCATATGTGAAATGCAGAGTGACCAGTGAACCGGGAAAACCGAAAAAAGCTGGAATTTAAAGTCATCGGGAAAATCCCTTGAATTTAGTTGACAAATCTGGAAAAATATACCTCGTCCTCTCTTGGAAAACAATAACATTTCAAGACCCTTGGACTATTCTAGATTTTCAGGATAACTACAGTCACTTTGAAGAACTTTTAAGAGAATTTTAATATTTTTTCCAATGTAAATTTGAGCAGATTTTAGAATGAATTCTAGAGATAACAACAAGGTATTTCCGAGAATATTTTCTAGGGAGCTTTAGGAAAACCTCTAGAAGAGTTTTTTTTCTAGATCTCCCAAGAGTGAAGAGGATTCCAGGATGCTTGAAAAATACCAAGGAACACGAATTTTGGGGGTACAATTCCAAAATTATTATGCGTAGATCCAAGCATAATTCCAAGCGCATTTCGAAAGGAATTTCTAAAGAATGTTAATGAGAATTCCATGCTATTTTCAGAAGAATTCTGAGGAGAACTCCAAGATAATTCTGAGCAAAATTTGAAGATAATTCTCGGCGGGAGAATTTCCCCTGCCAGATGGTGTTAGAAGCTAATGCCCCTTTTCAGTTGTTGGTCTTAAGTGAATTCTACAGAGAATTACATGGAAATTAATAAAAAATTTAAGCTCCAGTGAACTCTTAGAAAGAGTTTATAATTCGAAGAAGGGATGAATTTAAGAAATTTTTTGGGGTGTTCTACAGAGAATTTACGTTCTGTTATAAAAACAATTTCAAGGGATTTCCAGAACGAATTTCAAATTTATTTTAGAAGAATTCTGGAGAGATCACTGTGAAAGGAAATTAGTCTAAAAAAAGGCTTGAGAATAATCAAATAAAAGCCTGTAAAGTTTTGAGCGAAATTTTCACACACAAATTGTGAAGATTTCGAACCTGTAGCAGATCCAAATTCAAGATCCAGTAAAGGTTCTGCTGTCTTAGAAATTACTAATTTAACTTTCGGCTTCATCGCTTCCAGTTTTGTGCTTAATCAAAATACCTAAACCGCGATGATTTCCAAAACTCCGGGAGAAAAACGGGAAAATTTCTAATCGAGATTTGCTGGACACCATGAAGATGATTTGGAGATTTGGATGAATTTATGCCCCTAGGGTAGAATGCGGATCCTTCCCGTGTTTGGCAACACGAGATTTTTTGCATTCTATAAAATGTATGGAGCGCTTTATTTAATTTGAAATTGTACACAGCAAAAAAATAATTTTAATGTCACAGAAAAGTGAATTCAGTCGTGTCGAAAATATGGTGTGATTTTACTTGCCAAAAATGATAACATTATCATTAATACAGTGCATGAACTGACATCACCTTTTGCTGCATTTGTTTATTTCTGTGGTCATAAAAATTACATGAGATTTTCGACATGATTGTGTTGCATCCTCTTGGATGTAATATTATTTTTTTTGCTGTGTACTGGACCACTCTTTATGGGTTAGAGGTCCGTATGGTATTTCATGAAACAAATGTCCATAAAGCACTAATATATTCTGATGGGGTTGTGTTGCCAAAACCATGTAGGCACTGCACCTGGATTTTTTTTTGAAAATTACTGGAAAATCAGGGAATATCAGGGAATTTTGTTTTCTTCGTTGAGCCGACACCCTGACTGGGTATGTTTTGCAGTGTTAGGTACTCGATTTTGAAGTCTGTGAAAGGGATTGCTAGGTTTGTTGACTGCACTGTCCAGTCCTGTCTTGTCCTGCACATTTGATGGAAAATATGCACAGCCTTATTTCAAAGCCTTCCGACGACTGCATTGCAGAAACTGTACCGTATGAATATTTTCCACCGATTGTACACATCGTTGTACCGACACTGACCTTAAATCCTAACGTCCAAACAAAAGGCGAATTTCTATCGGGGCAGCCACTCTGGATGCGTCGAACCGTCATCCGGAAGCGTGAAAAACGAAGAATGAAGCACACTAGACACTGTTGTAGAACGCTTTGGTGTGACGGTCCTACTGCCCCACTGAATAAAAAACTACAATGAAAGAAAAGAACACGAACACAAAATCAGAAACAAAGAACGCAAATGGAAAAGTGTTCATCCTAACACCATGTTGCCTTTTTTCCCACCCTTTGAGCAAATGTGGGAAAATAGTTGACTTAGAAGTGCCAGCAGAGCCCGGAGAAAGAGTGGCACAACCGGGGGTAGGTAAGCTGCAGTTTTGCGTCACGGTTAGAGGTTAGAACTGAGCTAACAGGATGGGAGTCGGGTTGGATTGTAGAATTTAGCATTCTGGTCGCGATTTGCCGATGCGATGGAGAAGGCGCAGAGAAATGCACGTACTTTATGCTGTTAACTTCGGTGCGCTCTTGGGATGCACGATTCCCCAGGATGAATTGGTTTGCGGTCGTCACTGGCCTTGAATGTGGCTTTTCGTTGTGCGGTGAAATGGAATGAAGTTTTCTGGGGGAGAGTTCGTAAACTATTTATTGCCTGCCGAGCCAAGGCAATCTGATTGTTTGAAGTCTTTTGAATTAGTTTGTTTTAATGTGGTTTCCTGATTTGTTTTGCATTTTCTAGGAGGAGCAGTAGAGCAGTATTTCTGGTGTTTGTTGGTCATTTTGGCAGTTTTAAATTCTCATCTGAAAATAGCATGGATCTTCTTCCGTCAATCGTTGGAATTAATCTACCAGAATCAGATCCCTCCATGATATGCCTATTTAAATCAGGTATCAAGCTGTTCAATTTCGACATTAGCAACTCTGCCCTAATCCCTGGATTGGTGGATTGAACGTACTTCGGCGATAGGTACTTCGGTGTACTTCCAGACCTGCGTTGATCCACACATGACTATTGTAGGCATTATTTGTTATAAACCGGTCCCCACATTAGCTACATTGATACGGGCACTCCTTCTTGTGAATTCGCCGATGCCTCAGCAAATCCGAGCTGGTGGCGAAAGCTTTTCTGCAGAAATCGCAAATATGACGAAAATCTTTCGTGTGCTTGTAAATAATATGATGCTTGAGTTTTGTTCTTAAATACTGCTCCACAGGAATCGTAAACCAACGGTGGCACCTTGTGCTTTCTTCGATTCGAGTTCAGCGATCTTTGCAGTCGATATTTGGCGTCACATTGCACAGTGGTCCAGAATGCAGATTTAGGAGGAATGATATGTTTTGAGACTGAAATTGAAACTTTATATTAAAAGTCTCTTGTACAAAGTTGTTCCTTATCGTTAGGCCCTCATTTTTATGACAATTAGTTCTAGGGTGGTTCTTATTATCATTAAAATCAAAATAACTTTTTTGTTTGAACAAATTAAGGTATACATTCCTGAGCAAAGTTATAGCTGAGCTAATTTCAAGCAACTTTGTTGGAAACAACTTTTTTGTATCTCTTAAATTGGCCGATTTAGAGCTATTTTCTTGAATTGAGTTAGGGTGGCTCTAAAAAAAACAGTTATTTTGCTCTACTTTTCTTATTTCAAATTTCTCAGCAAAGGTGTCTTCAAATGACTTTTAGATCAGATCTATAGAAGGCACAACTTTTTGCTGAAGAAAGCTTGTCAATATCTTTCGCCGATCAAGAGTTATTGACGTTTTATACTTAAAATATGCACTTTTCAAATGTTAATATCTCTGGTTGGGGCAAACAAAAACAAAAAAGTTTTTTTTACGGAATTTGAAAGGACGTATGTTATTCTCAAAAATATGAAAACATTGGAGGTATGTTATTTTTAAACTCGTATACAATCAAGATTAATTTATTCATATATTTTACTATATTTGAGTATATAGTTTTTATTAGAAGAGATACAGACAACAAATTTCGCTTTAAAACATTCGCTTTAAAGAGTTTTAAAAGTCTCCACAAGACGACTTTCATGAGAAATTTCAAATAAAAAAGTTATTGGCAGAAGATGGATTTCATAGGACCACTCTAATGACAAATTTAAATAAAATGTGCGAGTACATTTGTTTCAATATTTGAACATTTAGTGTCTTCTAAAAAGTGGTTGTTCTTAAAAATTCCCTTCTTTTGGTGTTTGCAAACGGCAGGGTGGTCCTCAAATTAGGGAATTTTTAAAACTAACTGTTTTGTTTTACAAAATAAAAACATGTGTTGTTTGAAAAAGTTGAATTTAAGTTGATTGCAAGCAACTTTGTCCGAATTTTTTTTTTCTATCTCTTAACGTTCTCATTTTAGAGTAATTTTTCGGAGTTGACTTAGGGATTTCCTGGAAAAAAAAAAATAGTTTTTAGCACTAATATTTTTATTTCACATGTCTCATGATAGTCATCCCCTAGAAACTTTTAAAACTCTTTAAGACGATGGTTTTATAGCGAAATTTGTTGGCTTATATCTTCTAATAAAAAAAGATATACCCAAATAATGTAAAAAATATGAATAAATTCAAATTGATTTTATACGAGTTTTACGTCAAAAACTCTTGATCGGCGAAAGATATTGACAAACTTTGTGCGGCAAAAATTTGCGCCTTCTAAAGATCTAAAAGTCATTTGTAGACACCTTTGCTGAGAAATTTGAAATAAGAAAACTAGAGCAAAATAACTGTTTTTTTAGAGCTACCCTAACTCAATTCAAGAAAATAGCTCTAAATCGGCCAATTTAAGAGATACAAAAAAGTTGTTCCGAACAAAGTTGCTTGAAATTAGCTCAGCTATAACTTTGCCCACAAATGTATACCTAAATTTGTTCAAACAAAAAAGTTAGATTTTTGATTTTAATGATAATAAGAACCACCCTAGAATTCATTGTCATGAAAATGAGGGCCTAACTATAAGGAACAATTTTGTAGAAGAGACTTTTAGTCTAAAGTTTCAATTTCAGTCTCAAAACATATCATTCCACCTAAATCTGCATTCTGGACCACTGTGCATTGGTCGCACTGAAATTTGTATTCTAGTTCATCTAACTCCTCCTTGGAGCGCCTTGTTCTGACCGGTATATGTCGCATCTTCAAGACGTGACTGTCCATATGCGTCGAACGGTGTGCTTCCGACGTGAACTGTTTGTCACACTCGAGACACCTGAACATCATCATCGACTTGAGCGTCAACACTTCATAGGATTCGTCTGATATACCTATGATTTGGATTACCGGAACTTTGCTCCATGTGGTGGTCCAGGGCACAACAACAACGTGCTGGGTAGACTGATGCAAAATTTGAAATTTTCGCTCCACAGTGCTCAAACGGTTCCAAATTGGGCCCTGATTAGCCTCGCAAAATTTGAACACATTTAGTGAGAAATTGGCTTGGCACAAACCAAGAGATGAACTAGCCTCAGGCTAAAAATCTCTAAAATAAAGACAAAAAAAAAAAAAAACTTGGCACAAACCATTTGAAGTTTATATGGGAATTACTATGGAGAAACCATAATTACGGTTCATATCTATCTCAAAATTCATCACTTTACTCTACTTTAGAAAATAATAGCTGAACTTGTTGAAAATTTTCTCAGCTACTTCTCAGTCTAGTGCTGGTCCAGTCTGGTTTAGGATAAACTGTAAATTTTTCCGGAAGCTTTGCCTTTCCCGAGTGGCACACTCCCATCGAAATAAGTTGTTGCAACTTGATTGAGACTTGAATAAGTTGCACACAAGTAACCACAATTGTTCAGTGACAAGTTTGCTGCTAGGGTTGGACTGAATGCGCTTGAACGATCAAGATCTTTTGGTTCCTGTCTTGTTTGTTTTCTACTGAACTTCGCAGGCGGTTCAATATTGTCCTCGGAATTCGAGTCATCGGTTTCAGTTTCGTTCTCTACTTTTACCTAGATTATCTGCGGTTCAAAAATGTCTTCTTTTGGCTCGGTTACACTTGCGACAAATCCTGTTTCAGCTAGATAAGATTCTATGAAAAGGGTTGTCGGTACTGATGATACCTAGGCGGACCAGATGGGACCCTAATTTATCGCTAGTTTTCCGCTCAATTAACTCCACTAATGGTTCTTCACTGCCGGCTATTTTGGCCTCAACTAGTACCTTATACAATTTGTACATTTCCCAATCCACGGAAATCGATAGACGTTCTGAAGCTCGCAGTAGCAAGTCTGACAAATTGATCCCTGAGGTGACGAAGAATCGTTCACTGACGGTTCAAAGGACATTTCCAGCAACAGATCATCGTGGACAGAGAAACCAGATTCCGGATGAATTTTTTCACATTGAATGACGTCGAGTGGATCATCTCTGGAGGCTTTCAAACAAAGGCGGTAACATGCCGGACAATTATGCGAGTTCAGCATGGTTGAGATCTCACTCAAACCATCCGAAAACCCAGCAGAAAATATTAAATCAATTCGGATAAAACTACGATTACACTTCAATAAATAGCAATTAATTATGAACCACGTCAAGAATTGACATTTTGCGAATATTCTCTAATGAATCTTCTGCAAATAGCAGAAAAGAACCGTTCCGTTGTAACTCAATACGGTTTACATATGATATGATGATGATGATGATAGTGGTCTACCACTCATTGTAGCACGGAAACTATTCCAATAGCTGTAGGCTCTCCTTACTGTTGAACTTGATCAAGCTTAATAACCTCTGATTGTCATCAGCAAATCGCTGTATGGAGGGACGCCTATTATTTTCCTTTGGATAGTTAAGAATCTCCTTCCAACAACTTGATCACCCAATTGGTCAGAAAACGAACCAACCATCAGGATGATATACCAATGAACAAGGAGAAGAGCCCACCTTTTATCCACGAAATGTGAGCAGGAGTTGACAACTGGGAGTTGACATTTTCACTCTCCCTATCCAAATCACTTCAATTGGGTGTCCTGATGGTCCCTATTTATCCCAAATTTTTGGCATATAGTAACTAATATGCAAGGTTGCAAATACTCATATCAGCTAAAATAATGTTTTTCAGAATAATAAAACCAAAAGATGGTATGATGACATGGTTTACTTGTAACTTACAAGAAGAGGTTACAAAGTATGTGTTTGAAACATAAAACCTGTAAATTTTGCTTTCTATGCGTCACAATCAGCGATTTTCTGATCGCTGAGTGAGTGAGTGAGTGAGTGTGTGAAAAATCGCTGATTGTGATTTTCATGAAGTGAAATAAACAGGTTTAATATGTCAAACACATTCTTTGCAACCTCTTCTTGTATCTTACCAGTTCAAAATATGATCATAGCATCTAATTATTTCATAATTAAAAAAAAACATTGTTTTAGCTGAAATGAGTATTTGCAACTTTGCTAATATGTAATTTAATAATCAGATAATCAGAAGCATAACTTCTACAAAAATATGAGATCCCGTCCTTGACAACACGACCCTCTTCCTTTTATTTTTTAAATGAACATAAAGCCTTCTAATATAAAGGGCGAACACGAAATTATTGCGACACCGAAAATGTCATGCCAATTTTCTTATAATGTTTAGAATCAAACCAAAATTTTAGGGTAGTACCACATATATTTACTTCAAAAATCAAAAGAAAAGTTAATCGATGGAGCCTTGAGTGTAAAATTGAACGCATTTTCGCTTGATGCCCTCCATCAAAGTCTTTTCAGTGTCATCCGGTACCAGTTTCTCAGTTTTTTTTTCCATTTTCTAAACATGTCCTTCTCGTCTTTGACTGTCTTCTTGCTCTTCCGAAGTTCCCGCTTCATTATTGCCCAGTACTGCTCCACCGGGCGCAGCTCCAGACAGTTTGGCGGATTCATGTCCTTTGGAACAAAATGGACAGAATTGGCCTCATACCACTCCAGGACACTTTTAGAATAGTGGCATGATGCCAAATCTGGCCAAAATAGCGGAGCTTCGTCGTGCTGCTGCAAGAACGGCAAAAGGCGCTTCTCGAGGCACTCAGATTTGTAGATCTCGCCATTTACTGTGCCCTTTGTCACGAAAGGCTCACTCCTCAGTCCGCAAGAGCAGATGGCCTGCCAAATGAGATATTTGGAGGCGAACTTCGACATTTTCTTCTTCTTAAATTTGTCGTCCACATCGAACTTGCTCTTGCCGGTGAAAAACTCCAACCCCGGAATTTGCTTAAAATCGGCTTTTATATACGTTTCGTCGTCCATCACAGAGCAGCCATATTTTGTCAGCATCTTCTCGTAGAGCTTCCGTGCCCGAGTTTTAGCCGTCGATTGTTGCCGCTCATCGCGGTTTGAGAAGTTCTGTACCTTGTATGTATGTAGTCCAGCTCTCTTCTTTGCATTCTGGACGTAGCTCTGCGACATGCCGATCTTTTTAGCCAAATCACGGCTTGAGACGTTGGGATTTGCTTTAATCATCCGCTTCACCTTTCCCTCCGTCTTTTTGTTCTCCGGTCCCGGTTTTCTTCCAGTTCCTTTGCCGTGGTTCAACGTCAACCGCTCCTGGAACCGCTTCAACACTCTGGAGACGGTTGAATGGTGAATGTTCAACATTTTTCCCAACTGCCGGTGCGACAGGTCAGGAAATTCCAGGTGTTTGGAAAGAATTTGTTCTCTCAACTCGCGTTGGTTCACCTCCATTTTCGTTGAATCGAAAAACATGACTTCGAGTTTGACAGCATGTACACAATACACATCAATGAGAAAGTGTGCAAAATTTGGTTGATTTTTACCCAATGGTAAAAAAGTTATGCCCTGTTGAATGTGTCGCAATAATTTCGTGTTCGCCCTTTATCTTAATGTTTCATGATTTCGTAAGTATTACGAACGATAAAAGATGGAATTGTAGTAGAGCTACTTGATATTTATAGAATATATAAGACAAAAACCATCTGTTGCCAAACTCGAGATGCAAAATACATGTGTACTCAAGAAGATGCCTAACATATGCTACACACAGTGCTTTGATTATGTAAGGAACATTTCATCGCATACTGAATCGATGTTATTCGCTTTATAGATAATGCTATTGTAGTGATCAGCAAATGGCAACTTAGAATCGAGAACAACACCTAAGTCTCTAACTTGTTAACATCTTTGAACTGGTTTCTGACCTAGAGTAATCGTGTCATGAAAAATAGTATGCTTTCTAGTGAACGGTATAGAATTGCATTTTTAACATTGAGTTTTAACAAATTTTTCTTCCACCAGGTGTATTCAAAGCCGGTACCGGTGGTGTATTGGTAAGCGTGAATTCTTTCTCACCCCAATGGGTCTGCGTTCAATCCCAGCCGAGGTTGGTGGGATTTTTCTGAGGCATAAAAATCTCTGGTCACGTCTTCCTTCGGAAGGGAAGTTGTTGGTCCCGGCCCATGCCTGTTTGACTGGGTGCAATATCGTACGCAGGTGTGGAAGCTACCTTCCTGCACATTTGATTGCCGTCAATGTTGCAATCGATGTCCGTCGGTGATTGGCACTAGATGGCGGAACAGAGACCAACGTTAAATAAAGGAAAGAAGAAGATAATTGCTTATCTTTTGACAGATACGCGTATTTCGTCTACTACTTGCAGATTTTATCAGTGCCAAGTATTCAACACCACTGAGTACTTGGCACTGATGAAGTCTACAAGAAGTAGAAGAAATACGCGTGTCAATACAATCAAAGCTCCTCATAAAGGATTCCGTTAAGAGGTTCGACAAAATTAAAAGATTGGATCTTTCAGAGGACGATGCCATGGCCATCCAGATCCACCTCAGATTCATTATTATATCACAATTTTAAGTGTTTAAAAAAACGGTAGCTCTACACAGAAAAAAATTCTGATTGATGGCATTCCAAGTACCCTCCTCTCGACACATTTCATCGACGACATTCTCCACGTTAAGGACGGGATCTCCCTTCGCACTGTCTCGAACCTTGGACAGTCAAAGACCACATGCTCCGGCGTTTCATCGACGTTGCCACACTCCGGACAAAGGAGTGACGCTGCGTTTCCGAACCGATGCAGGTATTTCCTGAAGCAGCCGTGGCCAGACAGGAACTGCGTTAGGTGGAAGTTGACTTCTCCGTGTTTTCTGTTCACCCAGGTCGAAAGAATCGGTATTAGTCGATGTGTCCATCTACCGTTCTCCGCCGTGTTCCACTCCTGTTGCCACTTAGCCAATGATTCCGCTCTCACAACTTTCCGTTCTCTTCCGGCTTCTCTCCACCTGTAGCACTCGCTGTCCTCCGCCAGGGTGATGCCGATAGGGATCATTCCGGCGATAACGCATACTGCTTCCGACGAGATGATTCTGTAAGCACTCACGACTCGCATGGCCATGAGCCGGAACGTACTGCTCAGTTTCCTTTGGTTCTGCTTCGTTTCCAGCGCTGCAACCCAGGATGGACCTCCATACCTCAGTATCGACGATGACACACTGGCCAGAAGACGCCTCTTGCTACTGCTGGGACCAGCGTTGTTCGGCATTATTCTAGTTATCGCGTTGATGGCCTTCGAAGCCTTCTCGCAGGCATATTCGACGTGGCTGTTGAAGTTTAGCCTGACATCGATCATCACTCCCAGGTATTTCAACACACGCTTATAGGCTATGGCGTGCTCCCCGACGGTGTTTTCTGAACGCTGTACCGCTTTACAGCTTTACCAATAACACTTCCGTTTTGTGGCGGGCTATCTGCAGCTTCGCTCCTTGCATCCAGTTACCAATCGTTTCGATCGCCTCGGTTAACAACACTTTCACCTCTACCAGCGTCTCGCCTGTTACCGTCAAGACGACGTCGTCCGCAAAGCCAACGATCTCAACTCCTTTGGGCAGCTTCAGCGTTAGCACGCTGTTGTACATCCCGTTCCAGAGCGTTGGACCAAGTATGGAGCCTTGTGGAACTCCCGCTGCGATCTTAATCGATCTCTGTCCCATGTCTGTCTCGTAGACCAGAACCCGGTTCGGGAAATAACTCCTCACGATCCTGCACAGGTAATCAGATACCCTCATTCTATGCAGCGCTTCGGTGATGGCCTCCCAGCTGGCGCTGTTGAACGCATTCTTGACGTCGACCGTTATCGATCTCCTCTCCGCTTCTGTTTGGAAGCTTTCTCGGCTCTGTCAATAACTGTCCGAATTGCATCCACCGTCGATCTCCCTTTCCGGAATCCAAACTGTCTCTCCGACAATCCGTGTTCACTCTCCGTGCATTTCGTCAGCCTGTTGAGGATGATCCTCTCTAAGAGCTTTCCTACAGTATCCAGCAAGCATATTGGCCTATACGATGCAGGATCCCCCGGCGGTTTTCCGGGCTTCGGCAACAGCACAAGCTATTGTACCTTCCACCTATCAGGGAACTGATCATCGTCCAGACATTTCTGCAGCACCATCCTGAACATGTCCGGGAACGTCTGGATCGCCGCCTTCAACGCCACGTTGGGAATTCCATCCGGGCCGGGAGCTTTATTCGCTTTCAACCCTTTCGCTGCTGCTATGAGTTCCTCGTTGGAGACTTGTTCAACGTTGTCTTCATCTACCTCGCCATATGATGTAGGTGGCCAGTTCGTTGGGTCATGCTGTGGGAAAAGTCCCTCCACGATGACTTTCAGCTTGTTGTGACACATTTCAACCGGCATCGTTGGGCCTCTGATCTTCGCCATCGCAACTCGGTATGCGTTGCCCCAGGGGTTGGCATCGGCATCGCGGCACAACTCCTTGAAACTATTTGACTTGCTCAGCTTTATCTTTCGTTTCAGTGCAGCCCTGGCCTCTCGGAACACCACCCTGCGCTCCTCTCTGTCTGCTTCTGTTCTTGCTCTCTGAGCACGCCTTCTGGCTAGAAGACAAGTAGCACGGAGGGTGCTAATTTCCTCGTTCCACCAGTAGGCTGGACGCCGCCTGTTCGTTGGCTCCAGTTTTCTCGGCATAGTTGTGTCACATGCCCTTGCTAATAATTCGGTCAACTCATTCGCGCTTAGGCCCGGGACGCTGTTGTCTACCCTTAGAGCTTCGATGAAGAGATCCTTATTGAATGCCTTCGTCTTCCACTTCCGCTCGCTTACTTTCGTCCTCCGCATTTCCACCGGTGTTCGTTCGCCGATACTGTACCGGATCGCCTGATGGTCACTATGGGTGTACTCCTCGCACACTGTCCAGTTCATATTTGCCATTAGCGACGTACTGCAGAAAGTAACGTCGATAATGGATTCCCTACCATCTTTGCGGAAGGTGCTGATGGTTCCTTCGTTGGCCAGACTGACGTTCAACTTTGCCAGAGCTTCCAGCAGGCTATACCCTCTTGCGTTGGTACATCTGCTCCCCCAATCCACTGCCCAAGCATTGAAGTCTCCTGCGATGACGACTGGTCTCCGTCCAATGAGCTCTTCGGTGAGCCCATCTAGCATCTGGTGGAACTGCTCAATTGTCCATCTCGGGGGTGCGTAGCAACTACATACAAAGATTCCATTGATTTTGGCGATCACGAAACCTTCATATGAGCTTGCCACCACTTGTTGTATGGGATACCTGCCCATGACTTGTATGGCCGCCATTCCTGCTCTATCCGCCACCCAGTTACCATTATCGAGAGGGACTCGGTATGGCTCTGCAATGATTGCAACGTCGCACTTTGTTTCCGTTGTTGACTGCCACAACAGTTGCTGTGCTGTGTTACAATGATTGAGATTTATTTGGGTTACCTTCATTATTGCTGGCCCACCATCGCCTTCTTGAACTCAGGGCACCTGAAACTTCCCGTCACATGGCCATTTCCGTCCTCCTTTTTGCAGAGCATGCACCTCGGTTGCTTTGTACAGTCTTTTGCAACGTGCCCCTTCTCTCCGCATTTCCTGCACAGATCAGATCTGTCAGGGCCTTTGCAGTGTCTCGCCTGGTGACCGAAGCCCATGCATTTGTAGCATCTCTCCATTTTCTTAGATACCCGAGGAATAGCTTTCAACGGGCACACTGACCACCCAACCTTGATTCGGCCAGTCTTCAGCAGCTCGTTAGCTGCGTCCGAAGAAAGTCGTATCGACGCCGTCTGCGTGCCACCATACGCCTTTCTCAACCGAATTGCCATCGGTACGTCTCCCAGGTTGCATTGCACCTTCAGCGCACTTTTCAACTCGTCTTCTGTTGTGATCTCGTCCATGTATGTATGTATGTATGTATGTATGTATGTATGTTTGTATGTATGTATGTATGTATGTATGTATGTATGTATGTATGTATGTATGTATGTATGTATGTATGTATGTATGTATGTATGTATGTATGTATGTATGTATGTATGTATGTATGTATGTATGTATGTATGTATGTATGTATGTATGTATGTATGTATGTATGTATGTATGTATGTATGTATGTATGTATGTATGTATGTATGTATGTATGTATGTATGTATGTATGTATGTATGTATGTATGTATGTATGTATGTATGTATGTATGTATGTATGTATGTATGTATGTATGTATGTATGTATGTATGTATGTATGTATGTATGTATGTATGTATGTATGTATGTATGTATGTATGTATGTATGTATGTATGTATGTATGTATGTATGTATGTATGTATGTATGTATGTATGTATGTATGTATGTATGTATGTATGTATGTATGTATGTATGTATGTATGTATGTATGTATGTATGTATGTATGTATGTATGTATGTATGTATGTATGTATGTATGTATGTATGTATGTATGTATGTATGTATGTATGTATGTATGTATGTATGTATGTATGTATGTATGTATGTATGTATGTATGTATGTATGTATGTATGTATGTATGTATGTATGTATGTATGTATGTATGTATGTATGTATGTATGTATGTATGTATGTATGTATGTATGTATGTATGTATGTATGTATGTATGTATGTATGTATGTATGTATGTATGTATGTATGTATGTATGTATGTATGTATGTATGTATGTATGTATGTATGTATGTATGTATGTATGTATGTATGTATGTATGTATGTATGTATGTATGTATGTATGTATGTATGTATGTATGTATGTATGTATGTATGTATGTATGTATGTATGTATGTATGTATGTATGTATGTATGTATGTATGTATGTATGTATGTATGTATGTATGTATGTATGTATGTATGTATGTATGTATGTATGTTTGTATGTATGTATGTATGTATGTATGTATGTATGTATGTATGTATGTATGTATGTATGTATGTATGTATGTATGTATGTATGTATGTATGTATGTATGTATGTATGTATGTATGTATGTATGTATGTATGTATGTATGTATGTATGTATGTATGTATGTATGTATGTATGTATGTATGTATGTATGTATGTATGTATGTATGTATGTATGTATGTATGTATGTATGTATGTATGTATGTATGTATGTATGTATGTATGTATGTATGTATGTATGTATGTATGTATGTATGTATGTATGTATGTATGTATGTATGTATGTATGTATGTATGTATGTATGTATGTATGTATGTATGTATGTATGTATGTATGTATGTATGTAAATTAAACCACTCGTTGTTGCAGGCACAACCATTAGACAGTGGACTGTTCACCTCGTACGACTTGATCAAGTACAACACCTGATTGTATGAAGGGCCAAAAACGGAGGGCGAACCTGTAAGCAGAGACACTTACGATTAGTCTGCGGGATCAAAGAGAATCTCCAGAATTCAGGGGGGGGGGGGTGTAGAGCTTTGGCCAGCAGAATCACCAGAAGTTGCTTGAGTGGAATGCACCCGCGATTTCGCTTGCCTTTGCTGAGGAGCACGAAGAAGCGGGAAATCCTCCGTCCGAAATGCGTTTTCGGATGTATTTGAAGTCCTCGCGATCAGCATCACCACAGTTGGCGCATTTTAACGCCACGGCTCCATCCGCAGGGCAGTTGGAAGTGGCGTGTTCTTGAGCGCAGTTGCTACAGCGTGGCTTAATGTTGCAGTTGCGAGTACTGTGTCCAATGTTCAGACATCGTTGGCTCTGGGTCACATCGGGATGGCCTCCACGGTACAGCTCCCATCGTACGATGATGGAGTAGATTGAGCGGATAGCCTGCAGCGCATTCAGCGTCACCGTTCCCTTCTGGAAGTGCACCTGGAAAAGACAATCCGGGTACGTCTTCACGTTTTCGTCTCTCCTCGTCATCTGAAAGACAGCGATTGAGGCCAGCTTGTACCGGTCCTTGAGTTCTTCTTCGATCGCCTTGGGGTCATCATTCGGTAGACCCCTGATGACTGCCTTGAAGTGCTTTTCACCGGGGATGTCGTGCGTGAAGCATTCCGCATTGGAATCCTTGAGGAATTTGACGGCGATTTCGTATTCCGCTTTCATCCGGAGCATCACCTTAGTGCCGATTCTGCTGATCTTGTACTCAGCTGCGATGCCAGCGATGCGAAATCGCCAATGAGCGTCTTGAGTGGCACTACCTTCACCACCAGTGGAGGAAGCTTGACTATCGTCGCACTTGGGCCGGCAGAATTCTCGGTTTCGACGGCGTCGCCGAAATCACCGATGTCGCTGGCGTTTGACGACGCGACGTGCAGTATATCTGCAAACGTTTGTAACAAACTATGGGTTTATCGAACAGCTCGACAGAGCGAGCCAAAGCCGAACTTTACTGCTTGACGGTCAAGCAGAGAATGCACTGATGGGTCGAGGCACAAAAGCAGCGCTGTTTTATAACTTTTCAGATTCAAGCAGCACGATGTGCAACCAAATGGTACTCGATTATGACGACTGGGTTTGGGGAGAACGTTTAGTTCATGAAAACAGTGATAAAATTATCACTTTTTATTAGAAATTTTTTCAACAGTTTTATGGAAAAATGAAAAAGCATTCATTGTAGCAGATTTTTGAGAGTTATTTCCTATCGATTGGTGTATTTGGATTTTAATTTTATCTATAAATGACAAAGTTATAAGCGTTCAAAACCTTACACCTTTTCGTGACGGTCGTAATTTTAGATTTTCGATTTACTCTTAGTACCTTCCCGTAAGACGTAATCTACGTCAAAAATTCATTTGTTTTCCCTACATAATTCAACATCGAAAACTATCGTCAACATCAATACGAGCTACCTTCTAAAAAACAAATACTGATCCCATCCGGGCTATTCTTGTTCATGGCATGGATGAAGCCGGATCTCCGACCGAGTCGGTCCGTTGAACTTTGAAAAAAGGTTATCATCCGAAAATAAACCCTTCAAATCCCTTTCCAGGCAAGCTTAAATACACTCCAATACGTTTTTCCGTTATACTTCCACAAACTAACACTATTATCATCATCAACCCGGGCGTCATTGAGGTTGATAAAAAACAGCCAATTCTCAGTGGAACGTCACCCATAATCACTGTAAAAAAAAAGAAGCGTAATTTGCACCATCTGTCACACGACAGTCTCAACGAGACAGGAAGCAAATAGAAGAAAAAATCCTCCGCATCTAATCCCTACTTGACCGACCATTCCAAGAGTGACAAAGCGTTCGTCATCGTCACGCTGGAGCTGTTTGTTTGTTGCCATGTCCTTCTAGCACACCGAAGGAAATCGATGCCAAATCGTCCGTGTGACGGTCGGATCCGAAAAATCAACATGAACAACCGACCAGACCGATAATGACGAAATTTCCCCATGTTTAGTGGTCCCACAGCCCATCTGTATTCCTCATTCGTTTGCCGGTTTGATCGACGAGAAAAGTGGTGGGAGGGGGGTGGGTCTAATAGGGAAAATGGTATCCCGTATGTAAATACATCCAGATCGGGAGGAATCTGTGTACCAATGTTTAACATTCGATGCTTGAAGGTCTCCCAGAGGGGTTTTTCGACAGCCACCCTATAGAGAGATTTCGCTCCTTTTACGGATGAAGAGATTACGGCCACATGCGTGCGTGTGACTGCTGGAATTCTCGCAAGTCTTTTCAGCAATGGAGGAGGCGCCTGGTTGGGTTTAAGGGAAAGTAGAATAGACGATGACTATGGTGTCCGTAGAAACGGTGGTAGCAATAAAGGGGTCATACATTTTGATGACCATGCGTTAAGCAAAGGATAACCGATGGCAGTTGAAGAATGCATAGAAGTGAAACGTGGTTATTTACGATACGATATGTGAGCTACTTTCTGTGGGTTTGGCTGCTACGCTTTTGTCAATTTTTCCCTGCGGCCCAGCAGGGTTGAATTCAGTTCCGAACTTTTCTCTGATTGAGTCCGAAACCACTGGCTCAAATTGGGTTAGGCTCGTCACTGAATTCCAGCCCGCTGCAAATCCAACATCGATGAATTTATTACCCGCAAAACCCTCTTTCCGTTCGATCTTGACGGGGGCCATTTGGAGCGGAAACGAGAGCTGTTAATTTGAGCCTGAAGTTGAAGCGCTCGACTGGTGGGCGCCGCCGTCTGGATGATGTGGCCGAAAATGTGGCACCCGGTTGGGACAATCACGATCTACTGTTGTTACTGCGCAGGGAGGGAGGCGCTGGCTTCGTTCTTGATGATTTCTTTTACGACACCCGGTCTCGCGTTACTGATTCAACAGGATTCCGACAGGAGTTATTTATCCTGTGGTGCGTGATTTGAATGCCTCTCGGTCCCCTAGGTTGCGTGACCCAGATCTACATGGAAACACGAAAAGTTTCCGTTTTTTATGCTTCTGTTGTTTGATTTGTTCGTTGGTGTTTGCGGTGCGATTATTTCCCTGGGGCCACCGGTGGGGGCTTTCCGAATTACAGTCCGAATGGACACAAAGTTTGTATGCGGAGGACCAGGTTGGATGATCGACGGAGGGTTAACGGATAATGGGATTTGTTGTCTCGGTAGAATTTATTTTCAGGGGAAACGCTCGCTTGTAGAAAGAGCAGCAGTTGAGAAAGCTTTTTTTTAAGATTCGAGATCTCGATTTGCATGTTTTCTTAACTCGCAGATTTTTTCTAGCTACGATTTTTTTAAAGTCCGAACTAACAATGCATTCTAACTTCTGGATCTTGACATTGTCTTGACCAAAAATCTTTTTAGTCCGGGATTTCGAAATTTGTCCAAAGTTTTCAAAACCATAGAAATCTTAGAATTATCCGTTGTGTGCCTTTCAGAAATTTTGTAATTTTACAAGCTTTCAAATAAACATACGTTATCTTATAAATGTACTTTATTTGTTATTGAAATTATTAACAGCTTTTGTTTTAATTTTTGAGGAAAATCAGGGATTGTTTTTTAAGTTTATTTTTCTTTTTCTGAAAAGGCGATTCAGTTTGTAAAAATAAGGCGTCATTCCCCCCCGTGAAAAATCATGCGAAATTTCATGGAATTGGGAGAGGTAAACTTAAAATCGATTCGACAGTTGGTGTGGAACTGCCATTATCTGCATTCAGTTGCCAGTTCAGCGCTTATTTGACTGGGCCATAAATTTGAAGTGGCAAAAACCAACAAGCAGTCTCTCACTCTTTTTCGCCTGTTTCTTGCCCTTAAGCTACAAACTCATCGAATCATCGTAATACTACGCCAAGGGAAACCCGATCTTCCACAGCAAAGTATAAGACAACGTCAGGAGCAACGTAGGCGAAGTCTATAATCAATGAATGGAATGACAATGACGTGACGAAACTAACTTTTCCAAGGAAACGGTTTCTAGATTTTCAGCTGCAGGCCCTGAAACTATCTGCAGCCGATTTCCGGCTGGATAAAGGCTTTGGGGATTATTCCAGTGTTGATTTTTGGGTACGATGAATAATTAATATTTTCATTAACGGTGTTTAGGGACGGTTTAATATTCTGCTGCTTAAAGTTTGAAGATCTTTAACACACTAGAGCAGTTCCACACGGATTGATCTTCCCCGATTTTTCGACCACTTTGAAGTAATATTTTTCAAAATGGAGTAGTCGATATTTTTCAATAAACCATAGCACGAACCCGTCACGTTTAATCGAAATGAGACAAAGTTTTAGGAAAACATAAAACCTTTGTAGGAAAAATAGACAAGGCAAAAAGGTAGTTATTTTGAGTGAAAAATTTAAAAAATGTGCCTGTGCCTTTCACCTTTGTCTTAGACGTAATTTCGATTGGAAGTGACGTTTTTGAGTTATGATTTGTTCAAAAATATCGAATACGCCATTTTAAAGTTTCTTGCGAGATTCAAAATGGCCGTATTTTAGCTCATATGTGAATGGTTTACAATAACAAAAAAAAAAAAACTATGCAAAGTTTCATGCAAATCATGCAAGTCCGAAATTCAATTTCAACTTTAAAAAATGCTCTATAGTTCTACAGATTCGTGCAATCTACGGATCACCATAGACGATTGTGTTGAGCTTGTAGAACATCCTGGTTCTTTGGGAGATCCTAAGATATGTTGTTAATACAAATGTCCTAAATTGTGTGAAGCTGGAAGATTTCATTGAATCTGCAGGTCTTCAAAATATGAACTAAAAGCACTTTGGACAATCCCGACATACTTTGTCATTGCAAGTTAACATCCCACACGAAGCTCTACAGCTCCACCTGGACATCGAACAATAACTTGTTGATTTTATAAATCTTCAAGATCTGAACTTCAGACACTTTGATGAACCTTATATATATTGATTATTCAAATTCGTATATTATACAAGATAGTTTTCAACCTAGATCATTAAGATCTTAACGTCACAGTACTTTCGAGAACTCGAAATATGTTGTTATAACAACTATATATCTCACATGTTCAAAGGATTAAATTTTTTAATTTTTTTAAAATTATTTAAAATTAATTTAAAATTTGATTTAAAATTGACGGATTGAAAATTCACCAATTAAAAAAGGACCAATTTCAAAATGGTCAATTGAAATTTTTCCATACGAAAATTGACCATCTGAAAATTGACCTATTAAAAATTGAGCAATAGAAAATTGACCGATTAAAATTTGACCAATTTAAAATTTCCATATTCAAAATGTCATTTGCAAACTGTCCAATTGAAAATTTACCAACTGAAAATTTACCAGTTTTAAAATGACCAATTTAAAGTTGACCAATTGAATATTTACCAAAAGAAAATGAACCGTTTGAAAATTGACCAATAAGAAATTAACAAATCAAAAATTGACCAATTAAAAATTGACCAACTGAAAATTGACCAACTGAAAATTCACCATTTCACAACTGACCAATTGAATTATGAGCAATTGCTAATTATTGACCAATTGAAAATTTGATAAATTGAAAATCGACCAATTTAATTGAACAATTGAAAATTGACCAATTGAAAATTGACCTATTGAAAATTGACCAATTGAAAATTGACCAATTGAAAATTGACCAATTGAAAATTGACCGATTGAAAATTGACCAATTGAAAATTGACCAATTGAAAATTGACCAATTGAAAATTGGCCAATTGAAAATTGACCAATTGAAAATTGACCAATTGTAAGTTGACCAATTGAAAATTGACCAATTGAAAATTGATCAGTTGAAAATTGACCAATTGAAAATGGACCAATTGAAAATTGACCAATTGAAAATTGACCAAATGAAAAATGACCAAATGAAAATTGGACGATTGAAAATTGACCAATTGAAAGTTGGCCAAATGGAATTTAATCAATTGAAAATTGACCGATTGAAAATTCACCAATTGAAAATTGACCAATTGTAAATTGTCCAATTGAAAATTGACCAGTTGAAAATTGACCAAGTGAAAATTGACCAATTGAAAATTGATCAGTTGAAAGTTGTCCAATTGAAAATGGACCAATTGAAAATTGACCAATTGAAAATTGACCAAATGAAAATTGACCAAATGAAAATTGTACGATTTCACTAATTGAAAGTTGGCCAAATGGAATTTAATCAATTGAAAATTGACCGATTGAAAATTCACCAATTGAAAATTGACCAATTGAAAATTGACCAATTGAAAATTGACCAATTGAAAATTGACCAATTGAAAATTGACCAATTGAAAATTGACGAACTGAAAATTGACCAATTGAAAATTGACCAATTGAAAATAGGCCAATTGAAAATAGGCCAATTGAAAATTGACCCATAAACATTGACCAATTGAAAATTGGCCAGTTTTATACTTATTTGTTTATACTTATTGAAAATTGATCAATTGAAAATAAATTGACCAATTGAAAATTGACCAATTGAAAATTGACCAATTGAAAATTGACCAATTGAAAATTGACCAATTGAAAATTGACCAATTGAAAATTGACCAATTGAAAATTGACCAATAGAAAATTGACCAATTGAAAATTGACTAATTGAAATTGACCAATTGTAAATTGACCAATTGAAAATTGACCAATTGAAAATTGACCAATTGAAAAGTGACCAATTGAAAATTGACCAATTGAAAATTGACATATTGAAAATGGACCATTTGAAATTTACCAATTGAAAATAAACCAATTGAAATTGACCAATTGAAAATAAACCAATTGAAATTTGGCCAATTGAGAATTATCCAATTATTAAATTACAAATCGAAGTTTTACGAATTGAAAATTTATCTTTTGAAAATTGATAATTTGTTAATTAATCAATTAAAATTTCACCATTTGACGAATGATGAATTGAAAATGATCAATTGAAAATGAAACAATTTAAAATTAATCAATTGATAGTTTACCGATTGAAAATTGACGAATTGAAAATTGTCCTATAGAAAATACACAAATCGGTTCGTACTTATTCGCAATTACAGTTATTCATGTATTTTTTTAAGTGAATTAAAATTTACAGAAGCGTTTTTTTTTATCCAAAGGTGCCATTTTCCATCTTCAAATCGCAATTTTGAATCAAGCCTTATTTTTGAACATGGCATATAGAAAATTTTATGCGCATCTGCTACTTGAAAATGGTTTGTCCGATCGGTTTGGTGCCTGCGATAATGTTGTGGGTAATGGCTGGGTTTATTTGAAAGAAATATGTACACTTAAAAAATAACTGCACCATATGAAAATAAAAGCTTAAAAATGTTTTTTCTTCAAAATAAATTTATTTTAATTTTAATTTTTTGATGTGTTTTAGTGGATAAAAAATGCCATCTATTGCACTTAACGTCATGATGGAAAAATAATGGGCCAAAAAGTTATGATTATAAAATAAACTAAAATTTTTGAAAAATTATCCAAAAGATGGTCCAATTTTTCTTTCGATTTAATTTAATGAAAGTACATCAAATTTATAATAAAAAAGCACTTGCATAAAATCGAATACATCAATTCAAGAAGACTGGCAACTCTGCTAGAATCCAAGTGACAGATACAGTAAAATGAGCAAATACACAAACCTTTCTTCTGAGGATCTTTGTATGTAATCTTTGCTATCAAATTCGTTCGAAGCATTTTCCTTTGCGTGGTAGATGACGCTCGTATGAGAAAATGGAAGAGTTTCCAGTCTTCTTGATGTTATAAAGTGTTAATGTTATAAAGTGGTATCGTTGTCAAGATGTAGAGGTTTGAATGTAATTTGTAGGCACCCAATAGAACATGTGGTGGTTGAGTGTGATGTAAGAATGATGAATCACATCCCTCTTACTAGGGGAGTTAGACCCCGTCTGTATCACATCACTGCTTCGTAAGATTGATGAGGGTATACCATAGCATCAAGTCTACGGTGGCATAGTGGTAGAGCACCCGTCTAGCGTACTGGGAGGTGTGGGTTTGATTCCCACCTGCAGGCAACGGATTTTTTCACCATTTTCGCCACATAGCGCACCACTCAAATACATGTTCTTGCATTTTAGTATCGTTTCATAATGTAAAAAAAAATTGTTTAACTCAACATTTGCTCTTGCAATTATGATTCAATTTTGTAGAATTAACCTAGCGCAATTGTTGATAAAAACAAGTTCAAATTCTCAAAAATTCGTTTTTAAATTTTTTACAATGTTGGCTCTCGAGGACGTTGTTCACCCCCCTGATGATAATAGGTTAAGGTTTTGCCGAAGTCAACATTTCCCTTATGTAAATGATTCTTTCATGGAATTTTGAGAAGGTCATGTTGGAAATTCAATATTTTGTGCTATTTGGCATGGAGCAGCTCACTATCCCAAGTGGTCGTCCCGATCCGATACGCACGCCAATAGACACCCATTCAGATCCTTTCAAAAAGGCTGTTCTGATCCACATTCTGAGTCTACCGGTGAACCTCCCGAATCTCTATTTTTGAACTCATGTTTGACGGCTGCCACCAGTGAAAGTCTTAATCCATCTGCTAGTCCAACCTAAAGTGGTTCCCCCAATTCTCCTCGGGAGTCTAATACTGTTGTTGTTATTATCCTGTTATTGAACTGAAATTGGACGGTCATCCCAATTAAAAATCTTTTCCAAGTAGTCGTCTCCATCAACCTTACGAGTTATTTACCGATAGACGCCCTGTTTCCCATTGACTAAAATTTGGCGATCAACCGCTTGGAAATGATTGCTTCGTTCCCCAAAAATCCACTTCCAAAGTTTGGTTTTCGCTCACTTGCTTCAGCCTGATCTCGTTAAAAACTTCAAACAAACATAATTAAACTTCCCAAAATCTAAGCCGCACCGACGACGGAACCGTGCTCGAGTATAACAACAGCAATAAAAAATTGTCCCAATCAAATAAATATGTAAACCCCAGAAAAGCTAATTCTTCGAAATCCTCGTCACTTCATAATCGATGGGAGGAAAACGAGCGATCCTGAATTCTGCGAAGAGAAGCTCACTCCTCTCCGGTGCTATGAACCTGGCAACCGGTGCGCCGATTGGCCGTTCATATCAAGCTGCGAGTCTAATCTCTCTACCCAACCCACTCTCCTCGGCGGGCGGTGTGGTCGGTATAGTTGTTCGATGCGATGCGGCATCTTTGGGCACAGAACCTGGATTAAGGCTCAATTAAGAAAATGGCTTCCCCCGGTGTAGCGCTATCACGTTTCAATCTTTGCAGTGTCTCCTACTTCTTCTTTCTACCGGGGGTCGGTGGGCGGTGGGAATGTTAATCTCAGTGAAAGGCAAACGTTATACCGGTCTAGGATCATGATCAGAGACAGCGAACCAGATTTGTTTTGCTTTCTCGTTGGGTTCTTGGGAAAAGGTCGGGAAAAGCTCTGCGGACGAGGGGTGGGTGAGTGGGTTGAGGAACTTATCTGTTTCACAGTATCGATTGGAGATTTTAAGGGTGGTAGCAGCTTGCAAAGATCTGGTCTGCTTCCCACTACTGCCTGGGAAGATGATAGTGCTGAAAGGTTTAGTTAGATGGGTGTTTCTCCTAGGGGTGATGGGAAAAGTTTTAAGAGCTATTTTACAAGATTACCGGGTTCTGAGCCCAGTATTGAAAGCTTTAGAGACGAGAACGAGGACAGTTAATAGTATAATCAGTGAAGAACAAATTGAAAATTAAAAATCAAACTATTTAAAACTTACCAATTTTGAAAAAAAAAACCCGATTGAAAATCAACAAAAATGAAAACGTTCATTCATGAATTGCATAAACCATCAGCCATTCTGAGCAAACTCGTACAGACAGCTTTACTTCCCTACCCCAACCGATTCCTAATCCCATTCCCATAGCTGACCACGGTCACACAACACTGAAAAGGTTTTCTGATGGGAAATGACAGCAGATTGCAAATGAAAATGTTGCACGTCATGCTTGCCTTGGCGTGTAGTCAACGCAACGAGTGGGAGGAGAAAGAAAAAGAAAAAACCTAGAGGGAGAGAGAGAGAGAGAGAGAGGGAAAATCCAGGAATATTCAACACAGGATGTGGACAGGAGTTTTCTAATTAATTTTCTACCTGTGCTGCTGGAAAGGAAAGAGCCAATAACCACTCACGGACGTGTGCAAGGAACACATGGTTTCTATTATAGTTTAACCTGATGCGGTGGGTTGAGGGTAAAAATGGAAAGAGCGAATACAATTGATGCATACGTTGGTTGTCAGGTATGGGGAAGACTCCGGTGCGGCTGAGAGGATTGTGTGCAAAGTTTTAATTTTTCCCTGGGATATTGAATAACAGTTTTGCTTCTGGTATAATAATGGCTAATTAAAATATTTAAAACAATTATTGCATGCAATCATATGCGTGTGAGAGTGAGTTATCCAGACACAATTGTCAATCACATGATCAAACTATTCACAGCTGATTGTATCGTTCATATGCTTTTTTTCAGGTGGTTTCACAATCTTATCTTTAGTGTGTATAATCAAATATAACTTTGGACATAATTGAACAATGGCGTCTGTTGTTTCTAAAATGTTTAGCCTGTTTTAAAGCAATGAAGCTCGTTCAATGGTGACGCTGCGAAAGTCACTTTTGGTCTTTACCATAAATTACGTACAGGAAAAAAAAAAATTGGACCATAGGTTCTGGTCAGTTGGGCCATACGTTCTGGTAAGAAGAAATGAATACAGAAAATTTATTATTTGTTTCAAATTTTCTTACACTTTTAAATAGGTTTTAGGACAAAAGGTCGATGGGAAAAAAGGTCGAAGGGACAAAAGAACGAATCTTTAAAAAAAATAGAACAAAAGGTTGAAGGCACAAAAGGTCGAAATGACAACAGGTCGAAGGGAAAAAAGGTCAAATCATCAAAAAACTACCAGGACAAAAGGTCAAAGGGACAAACAGTCAAAGGGAAAGAAGGTCGAAGGGACAAAAGCTCGAAAGGACAAAAGGTCGAAAGGACAAAAGTTCGAAACGAAAAATGGTCAAATCATCAAAAAAGTAATAAGACAAAAGAGGACGAAAAGTCGAAGGGATAGAAGGTCGAAAAGACAAAAGGTCGAAGGATCAAAAGGTCGAAAGCAAAAAAGGTCGAATTGACAAAATGTCAAGGGGAAAAAAAGGCTGAAACTGTTAATCATTAAAAGGAAAACAATTCATGGCGTCAACAACTTGGAAAACGTTATTTTCGGTTTCGTTCAAATCATTTGAAATTGCCCAAATAAATATTAATTGTTGAATAAGAGCTTATTCAGGCAGAAACAAGCGTATTAAGCTGTAGATTAACTCAAATTGGTTAATGGTTAATTTCACAGATTTGTATTAACTGTTTTATTTGTTTATGCTTTAAGAGCTGTGGTTCATTGAGGTTAGGGCGACTCCACTGAGCAATCATTCTGATCCATTAAAACATATTTTTTTTTCGCTTGGAAATGACTCCTTCTGTCAAACATGAGCAATTCTTTGATAAATAAAATCAAACGAACAATCCAACTGATAATGCTCAAAATCCATTGAGCCTTTGAGGAGTAGACTCCTTCTTTCAAGCAGTTCTATGATCGATAACGAACCTAACGGTTTTCCATTATTCGAACTTTTGTCCTTTCGACCTTTTATCCCTTCGACCATTTGTCCCGTCGAACTTTTGTCGTTTAGGTGTTTTTTTCCTATTGGTATATTCATGGTTTGCTCTTTTGTCCTTTCGAAGTATTATCCTATTGATATTATTATGATTCGACCTTTTGTCCTTCGACGTTTTGTCCTTCGACGTTTTGTCCTTCGACGTTTTGTCCTTCGACTTTTTGATCTTCGACCTTTTGTCCTTCGACCGTTTGTCCTTCAACCTTTTGTCCTTCGACCTTTTGCCCCTCAACCTTTTGTCCTTCGACTTTTTGTTCTTCGACTTTTTGTCCTTCGACTTTTTGTCCTTCGACTTTTTGTCCTTCGACTTTTTGTCCTTCGACTTTTTATCCTTCGACTTTTTGTCCTTCGACTTTTTGTCCTTCGACTTTTTGTCCTTCGTCTTTTTGTCCTTCGTCTTTTTGTCCTTCGACCTTTTGTCCTTCGACCTTTTGTCCTTCGACTTTTTGTCCTTCGTCTTTTTGTCCTTCGTCTTTTTGTCCTTTGACCTTTTGTCCTTCGACCTTTTGTCCTTCGACCTTTTGTCCTTCGACCTTTTGTCCTTCGACCTTTTGTCCTTCGACCTTTTGTCCTTCGAACTTTTGTCCTTCGACCTTTTGTCCTTCGACCTTTTGTCATTCGACTTTTTGTCCTTCGACTTTTAATCCTTCGACTTTTTGTCCTTCGAACTTTTGTCCTTCGACTTTTTGTCCTTCGACTTTTTGTCCTTCGACTTTCTGTTATTCGACTTTTTGTCCTTCGACTTTTTGTCCTTCGACTTTTTGTCCTTCGACTTTTTGTCCTTCGACTTTTTGTCCTTCGACTTTTTGTCCTTCGACTTTTTGTCCTTCGACTTTTTGTCCTTCGACTATTTGTCCTTCGACTTTTTGTCCTTCGACTTTTTGTCCTTCGACTTTTGTCCTTCGACTTTTTATCCTTTGACTTTTCTGTCCTTCGACTTTTTGTCCATCGACTTTTTGTCCTTCGACTTTTTGTCCTTCGAATTTTTGTCCTTAGATCTTTTGACATACACTCTAAAAAAAATTTTTTTACTATGTTGTGAAACTATCAAGATTGTTGCCTCTAATTTTCCTGATCACCTTGTCAAAAAAAAAACATTGGTCTGTATGACCAAACTTTTGATTGAATTGACCAAATTTTGGACACTTTGGTCAAAATTTGGATTATCGTTTATTAACATTCCGATTTGCTGATATCTCAATAAGCTTTTCGGTAGGTTATTTTTACTGTTGCTAAATGAGTGTCAATTACAATTACGCAAGATGTTAGTAGGGTAGATGTACCAGTTATGGTTATACGTTCCTATCATGGAGTATGGATAACTGGGACAATTACCCAGTTTATTTAGTCACTCTCTTTCGCACCAATTGTTGATACAAAAGCTGCCAAAGTATGACTCCGTTTCCTCACTAGCGGTTGTCATTGCAGGTTCTTCGTATCGTAGTAAAAACTGCTGCTGAAATAGCGTAAGTTTGTGTATATGGGTTCACTGGAACTTTGATTTTCTATTTGGAACATTTCTGAAATTTTTGGAACATCACTAAAGTTGACAGAAGTTTGTTAAAGTTCTCGGAGCTAAAGCATATTTGCTATTTGAACTTTCCGAAGGTTTTTGGAAATTCCTTGATATTTTTGAAACATCGCTGGAGCTTTTGGAACTTTTGATGAAGCTCTTGGAACTTTGATGAAGCTCTTTGAACTTTGCTGAAGATCTTGAAATTTTGCTGTAGATTTTGAAACGAATATTTTTTCAAGTTCTTGGAACATCGCTGAACTTTTTCGAGCTGTGCTAAAGATGTATATATATATTTTGCGAGTTTTTTTCAACTTTGCTGAAGATGGTTGAATTTTGCTTAAGCTATTTTAACTTCGCTTACAATTTTGGAGCTCCCCTGACATTTTTGGAACTCTTTCGAAGCTCCCAGCAGTTCTCAGGACTTCACCAAAGTTCTCGGCACTTCTCCAAAGTTCTTGGCACTTCTCCGAAGTTCTCGGCACTTCTCCAAAGTTCTCGGCACTTCTCCAAAGTTCTCGGCACTTCTCCGAAGTTCTCGGAACTTCTCTAAAGTTCTCGGCACTTCTTCGAAGTTTTCGGCACTTCTCTGAAGTTCTTGGCACTTCTCCGAAGTTCTCGGCACTTCTACGAAGTTCTCAGCACTTTTCCGAAGTTCTCAACACTTCTCCCAAGTTCTCGGCACTTCTCCGAAGTTCTCGGCACTTCTCCGAAGTTCTCGGCACTTCTTCGAAGTTTTAGGCAGTTCTCTGAAGTTCTCGGCACTTCTCCGAAGTTCTCGGCACTCCTCCAAAGTTTTCGGCACTTCTCTGAAGTTCTCGGAACTTCTATAAAGTTTTCGGCTCTTCTCCGAAGTTCTCGGCACTTCTCCAAAGTTCTTGGCACTTCTCCAAAGTTCTCGGCACTTTTCCGAGTTCTCAACACTTTTTCGAAGTTCTCGGCACTTTTCCGAAGTTCTTGGTACTTCTCCGTAGTTCTCGGCACTTCTCCGAAGTTCTCGGCACTTCTCCGAAGTTCTTGGCAGTTCTCCGAAGTTCTTGGCACTTTTCCGAAGTCAGAACTTCTTTGAATTGTTAAGAGACAAACTAGCCTAAAATCTCTCATAAAAAAATTCTTCGAACTTCTCGGAATATCTTCGATCATCTGAACTTCTCCAAAGTTCTAGGAACTTTTTCGAACTTCTCGGAACTTCGTCGAACTTCTGGGAACTTCTTCGAATTTCTCGGAACATCTTAGATCTACTGGGAAATTCTCCGAAATTCTCGAAACTTTTTCGAACTTCTTAGAACTTCTTCGTACATCTCGGAACTTCTTCGAACTTCTCGGAACTTCGTCGAACTTCTGGGAACTTCTTCGAATTTCTCGGAACATCTTAGATCTTCGTGGAAATTCTCCAAAATTTTCGAAACTTTTTCGAACTTCTCAGAACTACTTCAAACATCTCGGAACTTCTTCGAACTTCTCAGAAGATCTTGGAACTTATCTCCAAAGTTGTCGAACGATTTTTCCGGAGTTCTCAGTGCTTATCTTTAGTTTTTGGAACATCGCTGAATTTATTTTGAGCTTCGCTGACGTGTTTTGAACTTTGCTGAAATGTTGAAATTCTTGAAGCTTTGCTGAAGTTTTCGGTGTTCATCACATGTTATTCAAGCTTTACTGAAGCTCTTGGACCTTATTTAAATTTGCCAAAAGATATTTAACCTTTGGTGAAGTTTTTTAAATTTCGTTAATGTTTTTGGAAATTAATTTTTGAAACTTCGCTGAATCTCTTAGAGCTTTGCTTAAGCTCTTGGAACTTTGCTGATGCTTTTGGAACTTTACTGAAGCTCTTGAAGGAGGTTTAAAGAAGTTCTCCGAGCGAAACTTGTCTTAATTTCTTAGTACATCACTGAACTTTTTGGAGCTTTACTGAAGATATTGGAACTACAGAGTTCTCGGCACTTCTCAGTAGTTCTCGGCACATCTCAGTAGTTCTCGGTGCTTCTTCGTATTTCTCGGATCTGCTTGGAACTTCTAGGAAATACTTCGAGCTTCTTGGACATTTTTCTAACTTCTCGGAACTTCTCCACAGTTCTTGGAACTTTTCTGATATTCTTGGGACTTTCATGAGCTTCTCGAAACTTCTCAGAAGTTCTTACAAGTTCTTGGAACTTCTCAGATGATTTTGCAACTTTTCCGAAGGTGTTGCAACTTCAAAGCTCAGCGGCGCCGGTGGTGTAGTGGTAAGCGTGATTACCTCTCACCCCAGCAGGCCTGGGTTCAATCCTAGTCGGCGCCGCCGGGATGTTCTGAGGCTTCCCTTCGGAAGGGAAGTAAAGCCGTTGGTCCCCGGTCCATGAACTGATGGGTCGATAGGTAGGATCTAGGTGTGGGAGTTGCCTCCCTGGCGTCGGTAGCATTGGTGCATTGGTGACGGAAAAAAAACTTCAAAGGTCCAAGAACATTTAGTGAAGCTCCAAAAACTTCAACGAAGCTCTAAGAAACGAAGATCCAAGAACTTGAGGTAAGTCTCCGAGAACTTTGGAGAAATTCCGAGAATTTCCGAGATATTCCGGTAACTTCTGAGAAATTCCGAGAACTTAGAGCTTTTAGAGCTTATGAGAAGCTAAAGTACTTGAAATAAGCTCCAAGAAATAAGGTGAAGTGCGAAGTTTCAAGAGCGCTTATAATGTTCTAAAAAATTGAGCGACGTTCCAATATTTCGTACAAAGCTCCAAGAAACTTTAGTGAAGTTCCAAAAACTTAAATGTAGCGAAGTTCCAAGAACTTAAGTTAAGCCTCCGAAAACTTTGAAGAAATTCGGAGTTCTTCGGATAAATTCGGAGAACTTCTGAGAAACTCTGAGAACTTCTGAGAAATTCCAAAAACTTCGAAGACATTTTGAAAGCATATGAGAAGTTCGAGTACTTGGAATAAGCTTCAAGAAATTATGCGAAGTTTCAAGAGTGCCTGTAAAGTTCCAAACATGTCTGCCAATTTCCGAAAACTTCAGCGAAGTTCCAAAATTTTGTGCAGAGATCCAAGGAAATTTAGTGAAGGTCCAATAACTTCAAAGAAGCACTAAGAAGCTAATGAGAACTTTAGAGAAATTCGGAGACCTTCCGGTGAAATTCCGAGAACTTCTGAGAAACTCTGAGAACTTATGATAAATTCAGATAAAATCGAAGAAATTTTGAGAGTTTATGAGAAGTTCAAGTACTTGATTTATGCTCCAAGGAATTAAGCGAAAATTTCAGCAAATATCCAAAAGCTTCAACAAAGTTTCATAAATTTCTGAAAAAAATCCAGAGAAGTTCCTTAAGCGATGTTTAAATAAAATTTAGCGAAGATTCGATAACTTTATCAAAGTTCAATTGTCTCTAGCAAAGCTGCAATAAATTTAGCTAAGCTTCAGCGAAGTGTGAATAGCTTAAGATGTGTTTCGAAAACTTCAGCGATGTTTCAAAAATTCGAGTTGAGATCTGTATTTTTAAGTAAATTTCAAAGCCCTTGAGACACATCAAGCCAAGCTAGACAAAATGCCTCGTCTTCCAGATGGGTCCAAACAATTCCACGCGGCTTGGACGCACTCATTTTGCAGGCGAGTTAGCTCTAGCCGAATTACACACGGAACAAATCGAAACCAAATTTAAAGTCGAACAAATTTCTTCAAATGGCAACGTTGCACAGAGGAGTAACTGGAACAAAAACCTGGCCAAAATAAGAAAACAAGATTTTCTTGATTTTTCATGCTTCTTTATTTTTTTTATATATTTCAATATATGCAGCATAAAGTGGCAACGGAATAAAAACGTTACATTTTGTTTACAAATTTTAAGACGTGTTCAAAAACTGAAGATATTCGAAGCTTCTTGTTTTCCAAAAAGTAACCATGTAATAATTACGCCTACTAGATATAAACAATTTGATCAAGAGACAAGTATTATAATAAAATGGGTACTTTGGGCTCTCTTCTAACAAGTTATGAGATAAAAACCTTTAAATTCAAATAATGTCTTATTTTTTCAACAATATGGAAAAAATGTATTTTTTGTGTTTTTTTGTGCTGTTTCAGACTTGAAAAAGTTGTAGAATCTTGCGCGATCAGATCATATAATCTATGGACGAATGAAAGTTCGCGTTATTATGAACACATTGGCATTAGAATCTCGTCCGGAGTCGTCCGGATTGGCGATTGCGAGCCATTTGAAAATGGCATGTTTTGCATCATTTCATGGCAAAATTTTATCCCTTTATAAGGTCATACTTCCAGAAAACTTCCGTAACACAACGGTTTTCTGCAGATACTTATGACAAACTTACCGAGTACTACTTCTTTAATCTATTACATCAATTGTGGTACTAGATTAAAATTACACTTCAGTAAACTACTCCCGGTTTGATACCCATGGCCAGCATCATTTTACTAATGTTGCTAAGGTTTTAAATCTAGTACCTCAATTGATGTACTAGCATAAAGGAGTGTTACGCTAGAAAAACCATGTGTAATTAGTTTATTTTTATAATTTGTGTGTGTAGCAAGAGTAAGGTTTCTTTGCCTTGTAATTCAATGTTTATCACAGACCGTTTACCCCATAAAGTATTTCACTTTTCAGGTAGTTACTGTAAATTTTGAAAATTAGCGAGTGCCATTTGGTTGTAATACTCTCTCATACACACACACATTTACCCATTCGATTTTACATACACATAGGTTCGTTCAAGCTAAACTAGCAGAGCGTCATTTCTGGCGATAACAAATGAAAATAGAGCAGAATCTGTGCACGGTAACCACAAACTACTCAAAATTGAATACAAAGATTCTAACTTATCGAACGTAAGAAATCGCAAATAGTGTTATTAAAACTTTTGTTATTTTTTATTATTTTTTTATTACAGGGCAATGATTCTTGGATAGTTTCTTTACTCTTTGTTGTTAAATAATCCTTATATTAAGCAGAAGAATAAAAAAATCCCATTACTTTTTTATTCGTATGGATGATGAAAGGCCAGATATGCACTGCTAAGTAGATGGATTTTAAAATTTAAAGTTAACAGAAGTCTAAAAACCTTTTAATATTAAATATTTTAATATATAATTACGAGACGGTTCTCATAATGATTATAAAAAAAACTTTTATTGCACTAAACCATTTGATTACACTTCTCACTTAATGTTAAAACTGAACTGATTGAATTTTGCCTCAGCGGTCATACTTATGCCCTACTTCTGCTAGCACTGCATAATTCTAATTTCTGCTGACGCTTGATGCTCGATGAACTGGAGTGGTTGCGTGGTCCGATGTGTTGCTACGCGGTGCATTGATGACACCGCTAGTTTATATGGAAATGTGTTCCGTGATTCCTCCGGGGGGTGAAGAAAGAACGTCCTCGTCCTTGTTGTGCTTGTTGTCGGATGTGACTTCTGATGACTTCTGCCTTTTGTTCCTTGACTTTGATTGTTGAATCTTGATGGTGAACTTTCGTTTCCGAAAACACACATAGATAATTACTCCTGTTATAGCGACTGTTGAAATTGACAGCCCTCCTAGCATGCCGAAAATCCAATTTTGATGATTGTATTGCTTAAGGTTGATAAATTCCAATTGATGTCGGTTCTCCTTGGTTAAGATGCTGAGCGTTGGAATGTCATGATGTTCTACTATAGTTCGGTTGATTATTAAACTGGGAAATGCGCCTTGCAGTTCCTTGGTGCTACCAGATTCTTCTTGTGATGTGAAAATCTGGTCGTTTATTGTTATACTGCAATTGAAAAATTTTATCAAAAAATTTCCTGAAAGGGTCCTGTTGTGTGGTCCACAGCTTGAATGCATGTATAAACTTTTGGCGTTATTAATAAGAATGCTGTTGTCCGAAATCAGACTAGTAAACGTGTTAATTTCCTTCATTGCATTGCAATGGCTTATGATTCCCGTAATCATTGAGTGTGTGCAATTATCCTCCAATAATTGCATGTATGTTGTCCGTTGGATATATTCTTCTGGGTGTGAAGTGGTAAAGATGTCATGATTTGATTGAACTACAAATGTTGGTAGGTTGGTAATGATGGTATCGTCGACGATTAGCGGAAAGATTTGGATGATTTCTGATTGAGATTTCTGTAGTTCTGGTATCTCCAGAATGTATAGTAGTAAATCGTTTTGTATTGCGATTTTCGGGTTCACGTAGTCCAATGCTTGTTCTGGGTATCGTGTCTTAATTCCTTGCTCATGCAATAGTGATTCAATATGTAAAATTTCCTTTAAAGTAAGTAGTTTATTGTTGGGTAGAGAAATACGCGTTCTAAGTATTGTGTCCTGGATTTCCGTGATGATGCTATTAAGGGTGTCCATATACAGCAGTAATTTGATAGCTTCATATTCCTCGAGCAAGATTTTGTTTTCCAAGTTCTGCTGAGCAATAAGTTGATTGACTGTGTTGCTGATATCGGCAATTCTATTTGAAATCATTTGGTTAACTTGAATTTGTCGGTTATTCTCTTGGATGAGATCGTTTGTTGTTCTATTAATGATGCGGAGGTCATCTGCATCAGGGCTTCCGGCTAGCCACTTCCAAGCTGATCCTAGGGCATCCCAGCGCCTTTTCCTTTTCCGTTCCGTTGGTTTTATCTGCAGAAGGTTACTATGCAGCTCCCTACTCTTTCGTATGACCAACTGGGAAATTGGTAAATTATCGTCTAATTTCCTAGCTATTTTGTTAATTAGATTTACATTTGTTTCAATGACGGTAATATTTATTGGATGGACAATTTTTATCAAGCCTGTTTGAATTTTGCATTCCTTGTGTTGTACTAAAAGTATTGGGTCCTGATGAAGGTTCCGTATTTCCATTTTTGATTCTGTCGTTACTATAACAGCCAAGACAATGATGATAAGGTAGCGGCATAGGTATATTCCAGTGTTCTGTAATTTAGATTTCTAAAGTTAGGACGTTTTCTTCAGCCTTTTAATTTTGTTTTTATGTCTTTTAATGTTTCGTTCGTTTTTGAATGTTTTATGGGTAATATCGTGTGCCTTAGTTTCATTTGCCCTAGGTTGTCTTTTTGATCTGATATTAGGGATTACAAAGATTTCCTGATTTTCTTCGATTGTGGGGGGGTCTTCCTTATTCGTATTTTGTTTCCTTAGTTTGTTTTGTGACTTATACATGTTTATCCTAGCTTCTCGAAAAACTTTTTCGGCATTATTGACTATGTCGATTGGATTCATATTATTGTTATTGTTAAAGACTATCTCGTTTGGGGTGAAGGAAGTTGCAGAATGAACTGAATTATTATATAAGGCTACAGATAATTTTACTATAGATTTTGTTCCCATATTTTCAAATTTGTGTTTGTTACTGTTAAATATCTCAATTATAGTTGAATGTGTCCTTTCTATCTGGCCATTAGACTCAGACGACGATGCATAGGCTAAAGACGATCCTGCTTGTGAAATAAAGTTCCTGAATTGAATGGACTGGAATGTAGTTTCATGGTCTGTTATTATCAGTTTTGGTATGCCAAATGAAACGAAATACTTAGTTAAGGCTTTTTGAACATCAATGAGGTTTTTAGTTTTCATATAAAATAGTTGTACATGCTTGGAGAAAGAATCAATGAGAGATAGAAAATTACAATTGTCCATTATAAAAATGTCCATGTGTACGCGTTCCATGGGCTTGTCAGTGATAGGGCGCGGGGAGATTTTAATATTATATGGCTTGCGCTCGTATTTATGCTTGTTACAAATCTTACAGGAATTGATGTACATATTAACGAATTTATGCATTTTTGGAAAGTAATAAGAACGTTTTAACTGAGACATTACTTCTGCAATGCCTCTGTGGGCTCTCTCGTGTTCATTTACTATTAAACGATTTTGTCTTTCCTCGTTCTGCACGTCTTCGACAAGGTTACTTGCAAAAACAAAATGACCTTTCTTGTCAAAGTGTTGTTTGAATGATTCTTGAATAAGAAGCATGATAGGTTCGGACGCTAAAATAGCCGTTTGCTTACCATTATGATATAGTTTCAAAAATTGTGTTATGTCCTGCGTCGTGAAGTTGGGTTGTGTTACGATTGTCCTCTTATGGTTTCCAAATAACGTTTCCTGGATAACTGTGGCAAGTCCTGATGTCCGAAATATTAGTTGATTCTTGTAGTAGTTTATTGGTTTGTCTACAAAGTGGATATACAAATCATTAGAATCTTCTCCAGAGTGAATTGTATCGTTATCGTCGGATGGTTCATCTTCTATAGATATGGTTGGTTGTATGTCTTCGTTGGTACCTAAAATGGAAGATTCTGCGTTATTATCAGTATAAATTTCGTTTAAATTAGCCTCGACTGGGCGCTCGGTAAGCGCGTCTTTTTTGCCTGCAGTGGAAGAATTTGTGTTACTTTCGATCTTTGTTTCGTTATTGTTAATCTCCAAAGGACGTTGACTTAAGGCATCGGCTACTACATTAGCTCGTCCTTCCTTATACTTTACATCATAGTCATAATTTTCAAGGTCCAATCTCCATCTAAGAATTTTGGGGTTTTTGTCAGATGTCTTGATAAATGTCAATGGTTTATGATCGGTTACGAGGGTGAATTTGGCACCATAGAGGTAAGCTTTAAATTTGTTTACAGCCCATTTTATGGCTAATGCTTCTTTTTCATTGGTAGCATAACGGGACTCTGTGTCTGTCAGTGTTCTTGACGCGAATGCTATAGGCCTTTCAATACCTTTTTGCATTTGCGAAAGCACTGCACCCAATGCGTGGTCTGACGCATCCGTTGTTAAAATGAACGGTTTGTCAAATTGTGGGTATGCTAGTACCTGATCGGTTGAAATGATGTTTTTTAGTGAATTAAATGCATTTATGTATTGTGGATCTTGAAGGTTTAAGGTAGTATCCTTTTTTAAATACTTCGTCATATATCTAGTAATTTTTGAAAAATCTTTAATGAAACGACGGTAGTAGCTTGCTAATCCAAGAAACTGTTTTATCTCTTTTTCCGTTTTTGGAATCGGCCAATTTAAAAATTTTTCTATTTTCTCGGGGTTTGGCTTTACGCCATTTTCAGAGATAATATGACCAAGGAATTCAGCTTCCTTTCTTAAAAATTCACACTTGTCTAATTGAATTTTTAAGTTAAATTCTGAAAGTCTCGTCAAAATAAGAGCTAGATTTTTTAAGTGTTCATTCAAGTTTCGTCCAACGATAACAATATCGTCAAGATATACATAGCAAATTGTGCCTATGTAATCCCCAAGTATATTGTTCATTGCCCTCTGAAAGGTGGCGGGGGCATTTTTCAGACCAAAGGGCATTCGTGTGAATTCGAAATGGCCCTTATCAGTGGAGAATGCTGTCTTTTCCCTGTGTTTTGGATCCATTTCGATCTGGTGGAATCCAGATTTAAGGTCCAGCGTAGTGAAATAAACAGACTTTCCAAGGTGATCGAGGATGTCTTCTATTTGTGGCATTGGGGTATTTATCGTCTACAGTCTTTTCGTTCAGTTTCCTGTAATCGATAACGACACGTATTTTACGTTTACCAGAGGCATCTGGCTTTTTTGGTACTACCCATATCGGCGAGGAGTATGGGCTAGTAGAATGGGAAATTATACCGTTATCTAACATTTCTCGGATCTGTTCTTCAACGTCCTTTCTAAAATGGTGTGGATAACGATAACTTTTGGTGTAAACCGGAGCATCATTGTCGGTTATAATTTTATGTTTTATAGCAGTGGTCGAAGATAATTTTTCTCCTTTGCACAATAAAACTTTTTTAAAATCAGATCAATTAGTTTTGATTTCTCTAATGAAGATAGATGATCAGTCCTGATGAGTTCGCCTATTTCCTCGTAATTCAATTTATGTGTTGATTCCATGGGGATAGGGTCAATTGTTTCGAAATTATTTATTGTGAGTTGGAGACTCGAAAATTCTGGTGGTTTCTGTTCAGTACTTAGAATGTTAATAGTAGTTTTAAAATTCTCTGCTCTGTATAAACCCGGTTTCACAAAGGAGTTGCTATTCAAATTTTGAAATTCGGGGACAAACCAGTCACCATTATTTAATGTTTTCAAAGTTACTGTGTGATGGTATTCAGGTGTCTTAGAAGGGAAGAATTTTAAAAATTTAATGTTTTCTCTTTTTAATAGTAGCGTTTCGGTTTCAAAATTAAGTTTTGACTTAAATCTTGCAAGTGTTTCTGCGCCTAATATACCGTCAAAAAATTCATGAAATTTAAATTCATAAAATGATAATGGAGGGAGGTGCTTAAAAATTTTTAGTTTTCCCTTATTTTCAATTGTATGATTTCCAGAAACATTTGTGATAGAAGTACTTATGGGTTTTGGACGAGTGAGTAAACCTGGGGAAATAATATTTTTATTTGCGCCTGAGTCGATCAAAAGTTTGATAATTTTGTTTGTTTCTGGGTGTTTTACTTCAAGATAAGGGAGAAAATTCATGTTTCGTTTTGTGTATTGATTTTCATTTGAAAATTTACTGCAACCTCTTGTTCTGATTCGTTTTCTGATTCTGAATCATGTTCAGAGTCCAATTCTTGGTTATTTATGAGTTTTTTATTGAGTGTCAATCGACTTCTGATTGAGGGGTCGATTTCCATAGGTGTTGTTGAAGATTTAAATTCCGGTTTTTCGGAATTTTCAGAATTCCTTTTAAAAGTCTTTTCTGAGAATGTTGAATTCTGTTGATTTTGGTTTTTAAATTTTTGTTGATTTTGGTAGCTGAGTTTTCTTGAAGGCAATTTATCAGACATACATGCTGCGGTTAGTTCTTTGGATTTGAATTTGCAGAGGAATGCGTAGGCATCCTCGATGTCGTTTGGCCGCGCGGCCTGAGCGTACCCAAAATAGGGTTCTCTTAAGCCGGCAATGCAGCTAAGCAATCTTCATCGATAAACTCATTAATAGCTTGCCAGCTATTCTTGTAAATTTCCTTTTGCTTTGCCAGCGTTTTTATGTTTTGAACTAGGTCTTTCGTCCTTTGGTAATATTTTTGGACAGACATTCCGTCACTCATATGGTTCTGCCAAAGTTGACATTTGTACGTGGACAGCTCTTGTCTGTCCCCGAGTGCATTCGTCAGAATTTCTTTTATGGCATTAAAGTCTTGCGGGTTACCAGCAAGGCAAATAATGTCTTTCGCTTTCCCTTGAATTTTGTTTGTCACCGCGGTGACGTACATATTGAAAAGGGTATCATTAACGCGATCACTAAACAAATTTAAGGTATTTTCGGCTGTTGTCAGCCATGCCGACAACTGTTTCCTATTACCCTCAAACACAGGTAAGGATTTAATAGGGTCTGGAATTTTATATAGGTGCTCCAGATTCACACCAGTATGATTTTGCTGTTCTGCGGGTGCTACCGCAGGTGCTACGTTTTGCAAGTTGTCGATCACTCGCTGCTGACGGTTTTGATTTTCATTCAACTCTTTTAGCTGCTGCATAATGCTAGCGAGCTGGTGAGTTAATTGCTCCATTTCTGAAGATATTTCGAGGTTTTCAATTAAGGGTAATGGAAACCTAATTGGTATGTGAGAATGCTCTCCTGATTTGTGGGAAGAATCGCTCTCTTCTGAATCAGAAGATTCTGATCTGGAGAATAGTTTTCTTGCTCTTTTCAAAGCACTAATCTCACGTTTGAATTTTGGAATTCAGGGGGTGATTTATTATTTAGAATCAGACGTTCTCTTAGAACTCGTCTGAATCTTCCAAAATAGCAATTCTCTAAGAACTTTGCTAATTCTGGTTAGGAAAAAAGCTTCTCTAAGAACGGCCTTATTCCTTACGACAAGTTGAACTGACTTTTACGGTACACCTCTCTCTCAGAACGGGTATAACGTACAAATCGATTTTAATTTGTCGTGCGATGAGAACACAAAAGTGGTACTCACCTTGGTTGCTGTCGTGTGTCGCGGGTTCCTCTGTTGTCTGGTGACGTGCGGCGAAGCCTCTACTCCAACCACCACTCGGATGAAATCGGATGTTTTCACTTCTCACTGTGTTACTCGCGGGCCTACTTTAATTCGGATTTACGAATCCGTATTTTTGCACTGTTTTTCACGCACTTTTCAACAAAGACCGGACGGCTGCGCCAATTACGAGACGGTTCTCATAATGATTATAAAAAAAACTTTTATTGCACTAAACCATTTGATTACACTTCTCACTTAATGTTAAAACTGAACTGATTGAATTTTGCCTCAGCGGTCATACTTATGCCCTACTTCTGCTAGCACTGCATAATTCTAATTTCTGCTGACGCTTGATGCTCGATGAACTGGAGTGGTTGCGTGGTCCGATGTGTTGCTACGCGGTGCATTGATGACACCGCTAGTTTATATGGAAATGTGTTCCGTGATTATATATTAGCAGAAAATTGCTCAAAACCAGTGAATATAATTTTGGCCAGGTTTTTGTTCCAGTTACTCCTCTGTGCGTTGGATTGAATTGGATCGGGTTGCCAAATAAGCACTACTGCTGTTCACCGAGAGGGTATTTTGCCAACTGCCAAGGTGTCGTGTAATGAAGCAATTGGCCACTCTGGGAACACTGTCGATTGTGAATGTTGAAATAATTGTTCGAGCATATAATTGGTATTTGAAATAATTGGTCGCTTCGATGAACTGTACGGTGGGTCAATTTAACAACCCCCTGCTTCTCATAGCTCTTTCGATTCGTATTGAGGTCCTCAATCACTGTGGCCCATTTGATCGATTTCGGTTACGAACTGTATTTCCGGGAGAGCTTTAAAATTTGTATGGGAAAGTCGCCAAAAAACTACAAGGGGGTTGTACGTAATGGTGACGTAGGACTACGTGGTCTTACATAATAAATCTTATTTGTTAACTGCAGCAGGAGCTTGTGTTTTGTGTAGGAATAGGAATTCAAGTGGCTTTCTCTCTGTTTATACTCTTAAGTATGACGCGCATGACATGGCCGTGGTTGAGACCAGCCTTGATCGCTAGCTGCTTGCGGGGAGCCTATCGGTGTTAACTGGAGAACACTACCACTCTCCACGCGGTGACTGAATTAACCGTGACACCGGATGGAATTCAACTTTGAAATCTGTGTTAGGGAATTCGCTTTTCAGATACAATCGGTGAAATTTTAATTATCACAGCAACAGTTCCACATTCGTGCAATTTTCAATTTTAACATTTTGAAAAATGTTAAAGTTCTATGTTTAACAGATGCGTAGAAATATTTCCAATCGATTGGTGAAAAAATATTGAAATTGGTCCTGGGGCAGCTGAGTTATTAACGTTCAAAATCTTTCATAATTTTGTTACATGTTCCATTTTCGGTTTTCAGAAAGTGTACCCCCGTATAGAAATCACAGACGTAGTTCTACGTCAAAAAATCCCTCAATTTGTGCCAGACCTGGGACTAGGATTGAGAAAATAATACAGAAAAACTTCGTCCAAGACCTGTGCAAAAAGTCATTATTGTTATGGCCATGTGATCCGCGCATACCTACTGGCGTGCATATAAGCTTGTAGGTATGTGCAGAACACTAGGACAGCAGTAAACAAATAATTACTTTTTGCAAAGACCCAGATTTGGTAAAAATGTTCAAATTGGACACAGTTGCTGGGGACCTCAATACGAATCGATAGAGCTATGTGAAGCTGGGGGTTGAGACCCGCCATCATATGAAGTTGACCCACCCTAATGAACAGTTTTGGTCCACCAATGTATGGCCGCCATGACCAATTTTTGTTTCCACCGAACAAAGTCTTAAATTTTCAATATTATGGCGACATCGATGAAATGTCCTCAGATGCCTTCATCGCCCAAGTAACAATTTGGTTTTATGAGGGTTCTGTGGACCATGATTTAAACTTGTCGTATGCTTTGAAACCTCAATAAAACTTGCAATGTTACTTGGGTCGCTACTTCTAAAATTTGCGGGTGATGGAAGGTGTTATTTCAGTTTTATAAAACTAAGTCTTTACAGCAGCTCAGGGAAGTGAAGAGAACTTTGTTAAACGCAATTCATAGAAGTTAAATAAACATCATTTCATTTCAGAGAACTTCGTAAAAGTTTAGGATGCGTTAGAGAACTTGAAGGAACTTCATAGATCTTCAGGGAGTTTAGAAGACGTTCTGGAATTTTTCTAGAAGTGCAGCCAATTTGTAGCAGCTCAACGGACTTGATAGAACGTTAGTGAACTTCGTAGAAGTGCAGAGAATTTTATAGAACTTCAGAAAATTTTGTGGAAGTCCAGAGAACTTTGCAGATCTTCATCAAATTTAGCAAACTTTAGAGAATTTTGGGGAAGTTTGTTTAAGTTCAGGGATTTTTATTTAACTTCATATAACTTCTTAAAACTGCAGCGTCAGATGTTCATGGGACATCGTTGAAATTCAGGTAATTTCATAGAATTTCGAAGTACTTCGTAGAAGTTGAGTGAACTGCGAAAAATTCGGAAAATCTTTGTAAAATTTCAGGGTCACTGTAGATGTTCACGGGACATTGTAGAAATTCAGGAAATTTAATAGCGATTCGGAGATTCGATTGTTGTAAAAATTCGGGAAAACTTTGTAAAAGTGGGATTTTTTTCTAAGTTTGGGGAACTTCGTTGAAGTTAAGGGAACTTTGTTTAATTTAGAGAATCTTAAAAAAAAATCCAGGACCTTTTCTTAAGCTTGTTTTTAGAACTTCGTTAAAGTTTTACGCATTTTGGATGGTTCAGGAAATTCCGTAAAAGTTCAGGAAACTTGGTACAGCTTCAAGGAACTTCGCAGAAAAGCATCGAAATTCTTAATAGTTCAGGGAACTTCGTAGAAGTTCAGCGAACTTTATGATAGCTTAGCAAACTTTGTAGAAGACTTATAACTTACGTAGAAATTCAGGGAACATCGTAAAACTTCTGAAGGAAGTACAGGAATTTTTGTAAAAGTTCAGAGAACTTCGTAGAAGTTTGGCAAACCTTTGTTGAATTTCAGCAAATTTCGGAGAAACTTAGTGAATTTCGTAGAGGGTTAGGGAATATCGTAGATCGTAGAAGATCAGCAAACTTCTTAGAATTTTAGGAATCTTCGTATCAGCTTAGGTATCTTCGTAGCAGTTCATCAGAGATCTTATTTCAAAAATGAACTTTCTAGAAGTTTTGTGAGCTGCGTTTCGCCCAAATGATCGATGAATTGTTTTATGGCGTTCCAGTAAGTTTGGACAGTTTTTTTTGGTAATGAAATTTTGTATCTGTTCAGAACACATTGTATGAGTTTTAGGAAATTTGTGCAGCTTCTGAAAACTTGCTAAAAATTCAGTTATAGTTTGATTAAGCTATGGAAAAATTTTATCAGTTCAGGGAAGTTTAAAAAGGCTGAGGAAACTTCAAATATGCTCAATGAATTGTAATAAAGTTCAGGCTCAAAGAGCTTCTTTTGAGTTAATAGAACAAAGTTTAAGTTGAAAGATTTTCTGTAAGTAGAGGAACCTTCGCCAACGGTCAGGAAACTTCGTAGAATTTTAAAAATCTTCGTTGATATTCACATGGATTTTCATGATTTCATTAAGGTCCTCTGACTTTGTTTTCAATACTTCAGGTTGATTAATTATTGTTCTGAAGATTGTTTACTGTTCAAAACAGTTAATTGATGTCATCAGATAGTCTCCAAAAATAGCTGGTCGAATAGATATTAACATGTGAATTATCTGAAAAACCTGATCATAAATTTCAAAAAGGCTCTCGGGATCATTTTTAAAAACGTTACGTTGATCAAGATGAAGATCTGTGCTTCTTCAACTGTTTAAAAATTCAAATACTGACCAACCTGCCATCTTATTCTCCGAAGATGGCAGGTTGGTCAGTATGTTTTCAAAGGATCTCCAGCTTGTCAATGATATCATTAATGTTCTTTAAGGTCACTCATGCACTATTCTAAAAAAACTGATATTCATAATCAACAGCTTCAAGATGGAGCTTAAAATATGAAGTCAACATTATTCATTTCTATTGCAAAACTCTTCACATGTCTGCTTAAAATTGAAAACGGAAGTCTTCTTCAATTTCAACATGTCTTCAATAATCTTCACAAAACATGAAATGTCTTCAAAATGACCGCGGATAAATATGTCAGAATTCCAAATGTCTTCCAAATGAAGACATGTCTTTAAATCTGGCGTCCCTCAGTATTACCATCAATTTTGGTTTGATGTGCTCAATGCTTCCGATAACTTTGACCAAAAGCATTGGTTACAAAGACCAAATCTTTGTTTGTTAAATTTAAGTTTTGGACACTTTAGCCTACATTTTCGGTCAGTTTAACAATTTTGTCTCAATCAGCTCAAATCAGCTATCAAAGTTTACCTAAGTCGTCCAGGTCAGATCGCTAACCTATTTTTTCAATACATTAGTAACACTAGGCTCATCAAATCCCAATTTGCAAACAGGAAAACCTAGAACAGCACAATCCTATTTGAATGATCAATGTAAAAGTCATCTAACTAATCCCTCATCCGATACATGCTCCAACAGCATGGGATAACCTTTTTTTCCCTCCTAACAACCCTTCGATCGCATCAGCTGAGCCATTGAATAACATCTCTAAGCCCATCATACGCACGGAAAATGTCAAACCTCAATTGTTTACACACTTTCCGAGCGCCCCAGGACGAACGGCTGAACTCGGGCGTGACAAATAAATCCAACTACTCAAGCCCGGAACACGTACACACTTTTTCCAACTCCGTAGAAAAATCGCAACATCAACGATAACAACAACAACAATGGCAACTCTCCTCCCATTTCTATCAGTATGAGCATGTGTGTGTGTGCGTCTGTGTGTGCTTCATCGTGTGATGGCACACACAAAGCCTCTTTGCACCCGAACGCGCTGGATGGAGCTTTCGAAAGAGTTTCTGCCGCACTATCAACCCATCCCGCCATGCACTTCCCGGACTCAGGCTCAGACGTTTGCCGTCACAGTTTTATTCTAACCATCCAATTTCGAACGATGTAATCCTTTTTACCAGCGTAAGTACCATCCCACCATCAGTACAGAATGGGAAAAGCTGCTTTTCCATGTGACTACGCTGTGCAACTCCTATCTGTCACGACAGATAGGTAGAGGGAATCAAAAATGGATGCCGCTGCAGCACACCCTCGTCCAAATGTGGGGTAGGAGTAGGTAGCAAATGAAATCGAAGTACATCTCGTCGATATCAGTCAACCGGAATCGTAGAAATGACGCAGCAGCCGAGCATGGTAAGCTAAATTTAAAATGAGGCATGTTCAATAGGCTAATTTTCAATTGGTCATTTTTGTCAAATGGTCTACAATTGGTCAATTTTCAAATGGTTCATTTTCGATTGGTCAAATTTCAATTGGTCAATTTTCAATTGGTCGATTTCAATTGGTCAATTTTCAATTGGTCAATTTTCAATTGGTCAATTTTCAATTGGTCAATTTTAAATTGGTGAATTTTCAATTGGTAAATTTTAAATTGGTCAATTTTCAATTGGTCAATTTTCAATTGATCAATTTTCATGTGGTCAATTTTCAATTGGTTAATTTTCAATTGGTCAAATTGCAAGAGGTCAATTTTCAATTGGTCAATTTTCAATTGGTCAATTTTCAATTGGTCAATTTTCAATTGGTCAATTTTTAATTGGTCAATTTTCAATTGGTCAATTTTCAATTGGTCAATTTTCAATTGGTCAATTTTCAATTGGTCAATTTTCAATTGGTCAATTTTCAATTGGTCAATTTTCAATTGGTCAATTTTCAATTGGTCAATTTTCAATTGGTCAATTTTCAATTGGTCAATTTTCAATTGGTCAATTTTCAATTGGTCAATTTTAAATTGGTCACTTTTCAATTGGTCAATTTTCAATTGATCAATTTTCAAGTGGTCAATTTTCAATTGGTCAATTTTCAATTGGTCAATTTTCAATTGGTCAATTTTCAATTGGTCAATTTTCAATTGGTCAATTCTCAATCGGTCAATTCTCAATCGGTCAATTTTGATTCGGTCTATTTGCAATTGGTGAATTTTGAATTGTTCACTATATAATGGACCAATTTTCAATTGGTCAATTTTCATTGGTCAATTTTCAGTTGGTCAATTTTCAATTGGTCAATTGGTAAATTTTTTTTCAAATGACCAATTTTAATTATTCAATTTCCAATTTCCGTCTTCTTCTTTTTACTTAGCCAGAGATTTCTAAATTTATCTTCTCTTTTCCCCGGGAAACCAATTCAAGTAAGTCCCAATTCTGACATCTCCAGTTAACCTTCACGAACGAAATTCAAAGGCTCATTAGCGAATGTTACGGAGCTTGCGATTTCTTGGGCTTCAGTTCGCCCGAAACGTACGTTAAATTAAATGTGTCACGTACCAGCAGAGCGGATCACGACGCTCTCAATTAAGCCTTGTCATTCAAAATGTATCCGTTTCTTGAACGTTTCAAATACTTCTTTGCTGGAAACATCTCCTCCGAATCCAAATCCTAGTAGCAATGTCAGCAAACGAATGAGGTACCTTTGTGCCACCTTTTCCACCACTCCAAGCCTCGGGAACGTTCGATAAATTGTTGAATCAAATTGATTATAGTCCTCTTATACACTGTGATCAAAGATTTGTCCGACTTCCACCGCTTGTCACCTGAACAACACGAAGAGCAGAATTGATTCGATCGTGCGTATTTATAGATCCAGGGAGCAGAATGTGGGATGGTAGTGCTCCTCGGCATCGCAACAATAAATCTAATTTCAAATAATATCCATTAGAGACTGGAGGGCAGAGTGAGCTGGGGTCGTAGCTTCAATGCATGCGCCATCAACAGCAACTCCTTCGGGGGGAGAGAAACGGCTTCCCAGCAAAGGAATAGACATTTGCGTGCGATGGATGTCACGAACCTGAGCTGAGGGAGACACTCACGGGGGGGAAGGCTCTGCTTTTAGCCGTCTTCTCACGAAGGCGGATCCTTGTCGTTGTCGGAGTCGTCGTTGCCACAGTCGGTAAGGTCTATACTTAGTAAAACATTGAAACAAGCAGCCTAGATTCAATCAACGTGCGAAAGTAAAAGGCAAATAAAGAGGTTTTCCCGTACTGCTCCTGGTGCTCTTTGGAGTGGATTGTATACATTTCACTTTGCAGTGATGTGCCTTGCCACAGGTAGACGTCTCAAGTTACTGGGTGCTGAGATTTCTGCCAGGGATTGTATGTGGTTGAGACTGCGTGACGTGGGGGATGGGTTTTGTTATTGGATTTTTGAGTCCATCATTGTTGTCGGTTTTGGGTTTCATTCACAAGCTTATCGGCCGGTTTCTATCATTGCCAATGCTGAATTTTACATTACCGGAATTCAAGTGTTCATTGTTCAACTGAAAATTTGAACAATTTTTGTTTTAAAGACTTTCTTAGCGAGATTGTTTAGCTCTTTGGCTAGTTCATCTGGTATATTTTGAACAATCAGTTTCCAGTTTTGAATTATGATGGATTATGTATACTACAGTGACTCTAGACATTTTGGAACTTTTTCAGGACTACTTTCAGGAGATGGCAATTTTTTCGATGAATTTGGATGCCTAAAATGGCCACTCGGTGGCAAAATGGACATTATGGTGGCATATTTCCAATTTGCTCAAGAATTAGCATTTAGGTAGCAGAATTGATATAATGATAACAGATTTAGACTGTATATGCGCAAGTTTCTATAAATTTTGGAAAAAACGAAGCCTTTGAACTAGATACTAGATAGCTGATTCAGTCCCATTTTTTTTCTTATGTTTATTAATATGAGATAAACTAGTCAACTGGCTAAAAATCTCAATGATAAAGTAAAAAAAAATCTTAGGTGAACTTTAACAAACTTTGAACTCTTTTTGTTAGAATTTGGCTACAGAAGTACGAAATTGTAGAAATTTACAGAAAGCTTTTTTTGGTTAATCGAAGATGTCAACATTATTCTGCTGTTTTGATCTTCATATTTTCAGGTTTGAAGATTATCGTTATCGAAAGAAGTGAATTCAAAAAAACTGATGTAATTGATTCACTTTCAGAGGTCAACTTGTTGTTAACATCCTAATTGGTCATTTTTATTTGGTCAAATATTGATTGATTGATTTTTGGGTGGTCAATTTTGGATAAAATTTGGCATTTTTCAAATGATTCATTTTCGTTTGATTACATGACACTTGGTTAATTGGACAATGTTAGAATGGTCAACCAATTATTAATTGATTAATTTTCATTTTTTTTTTCAATTGGGAAATAACAGTTGGTTAATTGGTCTACTTTGATTTGGTAAATTTTTAGTTGTAAATTTTCAAATGTTCTATTTTTGATTGGCAAATTTTTAATAACTCAATTTTGTCTAATGAACAACAATTGGCTAATTATTGATTGGTATTTTTTTAATTTCTCAGTTGGTAAATGTCAGTTGATCAATTGGTCAATTTGTTGATTGGTAGATTGGTTGATTGATCGATTGGCCAATTGATAAATTTTCAATTGGTTAGTTTTCCATTGATTAATTTTCAATTGATTAATTCCAATTGGTCAATTTAATATTGGCAAATTTTCAATTCGTCTTGATATTGTCAATATTCAAATGGTCAATTTTTAAATGTTTAACTTTTATTGGTCAATTTTCAACTGGTTAATTTTAAGTTAAAGATATTTCAATTTGTCTATTCAAATTGGTCAATTTTCTTGACCCATTGAAAATTGACCAATTTGAATAGACAAATTGAAATATCTTTAACTTAAAATTCAACGTTCAAATTTCAGTTGGTTAATTTTCAATTAGTCAATTTTCAATAGGTTTATTTTCAATTGTTATTTTTGAATTGTTTAGTTTTCAATTGGTAAAGTTTCAATTGGTTAATTGGTCAAACGGATAACAATTGGTCAATCATTAACTGGTCATTTTTTTTGCGGTCTGTTAGTAAATGACTGTCAGTGGGTCAATTGGTCATATTTCATATTGGTCATTTTCATATTGGTATATTTTCATTTGGTCAATTTTCCATTGGTCAATCAGACGATTTTCAATTGGTCAATTTTTATATGGTAAATTTTTCATTGGTCAATTTTAAATTGGTGAATTTTCAAATAGTCAATTTCCAATTGGTCAATTTCCAATTGGCCAATTTCCAATTGGTCAATTTCCAATTGGTCAATTTTGAATTGGTCAATTTCCAACTGGTCACTTTTCAATTGGTCATTTTTCATAAAGTCAATTTTCATGTAGTCAATTTTCAATTGGTAAATTTTCCATTGGTCAATTATCAATTGGTCGATTTTCAATTGGTTGATTTTCAATTGTTCACTTTTCAAGTGGTCATTTTGCAATTATTAACTTTTCAATTGGTCACTTTTAAATTGATGTCTTAAATCGATAAATTTTCGATGTTCAGTTTTCAGTTTAAATTTTATCTAATGGACAACAATTGGTAAATTTTCGATTTTTAAATGTCCAAATGTTGAATGACAGTTGGTATTTGTTCAATTTGTCGACTAATTGATTGTTCAATTGGTCAACTGTTCAAGTTTCGGTTGACTTTTTTCGAATTAATTAATTTATAATTGATAAATTTTCAATTTTTCTATTTTCAATTTGTAAATTTAAAATTTTTCGATTTTTCAATTGGTCAATTTTCGATTGTTTAGTTATAAATAGGTAATTTTGTAATTGGTGATTTTAAATTTGTCAGTTTTCAATTGGTCAATTTATAATTGATCACTTTTCAATTGGTTTATTTTGAATTGGTTTATTGTCAATTGCTCACTTTTAAATTGGTTTTTTTTGGCAAGTATTTGGTCAATTTCAAATTGGCGAATTTTCAATTAGTAAATTTCCAATTGGTCTTTTTTCAATTAGTCAATTTTCAATTGGTTATTTTTCAATTGGTAAATTATCCAATGCGCAATTATCAATTGGTCAATTCTCAAATGGTTTATTTTCAATTGTTCACTTTTCATGTGGTCCTTTTGCAATTATTACACTTTAAATTCGTCGTAAATTGATTTTTTTTAAATAGTCAATATTGAATTGATCTGTTTTCAATCGGTAAATTTTCGATGTTCAATTTTTACTTGGTAATTTTTTAAATGGACATTTTTCAGTTGGTCAATATTATCAAATGGACAACAATTGGTAAATTCTCGCACCACACAAGAAAAAGGCCTATCATTGTCGATCGATTCTCTTCATCGATTTTCTCTCTCGCGAATAACCTGGCTGCAAAATTTCTTTCCATTGAGTGTGTTGTTTCAGGCGGAAGCTATCATAGTCTTCTATCGAACTGTGCTGTGAGCTTAGCGAGAAATTCGTTTATGTAGCTGTGGTAAACCAAAGAGAAAGTCGATGAAGAGAATCGATAAACGAGGATAGGCCCTTTTCAAATGATACGCGTGAATTTTTTTTTAAATGTCTAATTGTCATATGACAGTTGTTCATATGGTCAATTTGTCGATTAATTTATTATGCAATTGGTCAACTTGTCAACTTTCGGTTGAATTTTTTCGAACTAATCAATTTATAATTGATCAATTTTCAAGTTTTTTATTTTCAATTGACCACTTTTCAACTGGTAAATTTTAAATTTTTAAATTTTTCAATTGTTCAATTTTCTATTGATTACTTTTCAATTGGTCTATTTTCAATTAGTCAATTATCAATTGGTTTATTTTGAAATGGTTTATTGTCAATTGGTCACTTTTAAATTGGTTGTTTTGCAATTATTAAATTTTCAATTGGTCACTCTTCAATTGGTCAGTTTTCAAATAGTTACTTTGCCAATATGCAATTGGGCAATTTGCAAATGGTGAATTTACATTTGGTCGATTTCCAATTGGTCAATTTTCAATTGGTTTATTTTCGATTGGTCAATTTTCGATTGTTCAATTTTCGATTGTTCAATTTTCGATTGTTCAATTCTCGATTGGTAAATTTTCCATTGCTTAATTTTCAATTGGTTAATTTTCGATTGGTCACTTTTCAATTGAGCAATTTTTCATATAGTCAATATTTAAGGGATCAATTTTCAATTGGTCAATTTTGAATAGGTAAATTTTTCAACTGATCAGTTGTGAATTGGTAAATTTTCAATTGTCCAATTTTCGGTTGGCCATTTTTATAATTGGGTTATTTTAAGTTGGTCAATTTCATCAAATGAACAATATGCCGGCCTTACCTTACCAATCAGGCTAAGGCCTTGTTGTCCTCTGCTGTCCGAAGAAGTCGTCTCCACTCTACTCGATCCATGGCCACAGTTCGCCAGCCTCGTAGTCTGCGAAGGGTCCGCAGGTCACCTTCTACTTGGTCGATCCACCTTGCCCGCTGCGCGCCTCTTCTTCTTGTTCCTGTTGGGTCGCTTTCAAGAACCATTTTCACTGGGTCGTCGTGCGGCATTCTTACGACGTGCCCAGCCCACCGTAGTCGCCCAATTTTTGCAATGTGGACGATGGATGGTTCTCCCAGCAGCTGGTGCAATTCGTGGTTCATTCGCCTCCTCCACGTTCCGTCATCCATCTGCACTCCACCGTAGATGGTACGCAACACCTTCCGTTCGAAAACACCAAGGGCGCGTTGGTCCTCCACGAGCATAGTCCAGGTCTCGTGGCCGTAAAGGACCACCGGTCTAATCAGCGTCTTGTAGACAGTCAACTTCGTGCGGCGGCGAATTTTATTCGACCGAAGCGTCCTCCGGAGTCCAAAGTAGGCACGATTCCCTGCCATAATGCGTCTTTGAATTTCTCTGCTGGTATCATTTTCGGCGGTCACCAGTGAGCCCAAATACACGAACTCATCGACCACCTCGATTTCGTCACCGTCAATCTGAACTCGGGGTGGGAGGCTAACATTGTCTTCCCTAGAACCTCTTGCTTTCATATATTTTGTCTTTGATGCGTTGATGGCAAGTCCAATCCGTCTAGCTTCAGCCTTCAGTCTGATGTACGTTTCCGCCATCATCTCAAAGTTCCGTGCCATAATGTCAATGTCATCGGCGAAACCAAGGAGCTGGATGGACTTCCTGAATATCGTGCCACTCGTGTCTATCCCAGCTCTTCTGATCACACCTTCTAACGCGATGTTGAACAGCAGACACGAAAGTCCATCACCCTGCCGTAACCCCCTTCGAGATTCAAAGGGACTCGAGAGTGTCCCCGATACTCGAACAACGCACGTCACTCGATCCATCGTCGCCTTGACCAATCGCGTCAGTTTATCCGGAAATCCGTACTCGTGCATAATCTGCCATAGCTGATCTCGATCGATTGTGTCGTATGCGGATTTGAAATCGATGAACAAATGATGTGTGGGCACGTTGTATTCGCGGCATTTCTGCAGAACCTGCCGAATCGCGAAAATTTGGTCCGTGGTAGCGCGGGCACCCATGAATCCCGCCTGGTATTGCCCCACGAACTCTCTTGCATATGGTGACAGACGGCGGCATAGAATTTGGGAGAGTACCTTGTAGGCGGCGCTCAGCAGTGTGATCGCGCGGTAGTTGCAGCAATCCAACTTGTCGCCCTTTTTGTAGATTGGGCATACGACACCTTCCATCCACTCCTCCGGTAATATCTCCTCCTCCCAAATCTTGGCAATTACCCAGTGCAGCGCTCTAGCCAGTGCTTCACCACCGTATTTCAATAGCTCACTTGGTAGTTGATCTACACCAGTTGCTTTGTTGTTCTTCAGCCGACCGATCTCCTCCTCAACTTCTTGAAGATCAGGGGCCGGTAGCCTGTCGTCTTCTGCGCGTGCTCCAAGGTCTGTTGCCGTGCCACCTTCGTTTTCTGCTGCTTCACCGTTGAGGTGCTCGTCATAGTACTGCTTCCACCTCTCAATCACTTCACACTCGTTCGTGAGAAGGTTACCGTCCAAGTCCTTGCACATATCGGCTTGCGGCAGGTAGCCTTTCCACGAACTATTTAGCTTCTCATAGAACTTCCGTGTGTCGTTTACGCGGTACAGATTTTCCATCGCCTCGCAATCTCGGTCTTCCTGCTGACGCTTCTTCCTTCGGAAAACCGAGTTTTGTCTGTTCCGCGCTTGTCTGTATCGCTCCACATTCAATCTCGTGCGGTGTTGCAGCATTCTCGCCAGTGCTACATTCTTCTGCTCTACTAACAGTTTGCATTCGCCGTCAAACCAGTCATTTCTTCGGTCCGGGATTGCAGTACCTAGTGCCGCTACAGCAGTACTACCTATGGCTGAACGGATGTCCCTCCAGCCATCTTCAAGAGAAGCTGCGCCAAGCTGCTCTTCCGTGGGTAGTGCAACTTCCAGCTGCTGCGCGTAGTCCTGGGCAACTCCGGTGTCCCGTAGTTGCTCAATGTTGGGTCGTGGCGTTCGACTTCGACATGTGTTATGCACCGTCGAGAGTTTTGAGCGCATGCATACTGCAACTAGGTAGTGGTCCGAATCTATGTTCGCACTGCGGTACGTGCGGACGTTGATAATGTCGGAGAAGAATTTCCCGTCGATTAGAACGTGATCGATTTGGTTTTCTGTGTGTTGGTCAGGTGATCTCCAGGTGGCTTTGTGGATATCCTTGCGGGGGAAAAAGGTACTTCGAACTACCATACCCCGGGAGGCTGCAAAGTTCACGCATCGTTGGCCGTTGTCGTTCGATACGGCATGCAGGCTGTTTGGCCCGATTGCCGGTCTATACATTGCCTCCCGTCCTACCTGAGCGTTCATGTCGCCGATGACGATTTTGACGTCCCGTTGCGAACAGCCGTCGTACACCTGCTCCAGCTGCGCATAGAACGCTTCTTTCTCGTCGTCGGGTCTCCCTTCGTGTGGGCAGTGCACGTTGATGATGCTGTAGTTGAAGAAACGGCCCTTAATCCTCAACTTGCACATCCTCGCGTTGATCGGCTGCCAACCAATCACGCGTTGGCGCATCTTACCCAGCACTACAAAGCCGGTTCCCAGCTCGTTGGTGCTGCCACAGCTCTGGTAGAAAGTAGCCGCTCGATGCCCACTTTTCCATACCTTTTGTCCCGTCCAGCAAAGTTCCTGCAGTGCTACGACTTCGAAGTTGCGTGGTTGAAGTTCGTCATAGATTAACCTATCGCAACCCGGGAAGCCGAGCGATTTGCAGTTCCATGTTCCGAGTTTCCAATCGTAGTCCTTATTTCGTCGCGTAGGTCTGTGCCGATTGTTCCGATCCGTATTTCTTTCTTCGGTATTTGCAACTTTGTTTTTTTTCCAGGGCGGCTTGTTGGGCCTGCCCCAACCCCCTGTCTCGCCGGGGGACCATCGTGCACAGCTCTGTTTAGAGTCCCACGCTGGCACTAGGACGGTGATCAGCCGCTCCTAACATGGAGAACAGACGCCGTTTTGAGCCGCACCTCCATGGTGAGCAGACGCTCAGGTTTGGTGAAGCATTTCCTCTATCACCGTACTATGGTTACCGCGCCAGTGTTCGCGTCGCACCTCTTCACTTTGCTATTGCCGGACTGGCAACATTGCCCAGGCTACGCCAACCAGCTGTGTCCATGTTTCAGCTGGTAGTCTTTTGTTATCATATGACTCGAGGAGGCGTGAAGTAGGAACTTGTGAGGACCAGGGCTAGGTATTCCGCTCCTTCCAGGTTGTCAACTCACCATTTTGTAACAATATGCCGGCGCTAGTGGTGTATTTGTTAGCGTGCCTACTTTCTCATCACAATGGGTTGGGTGCAATCCCAGCCGAGGTCGGTGGGATTTTTCTGAGGCATAAAATCTCTGGTTACGTCTTCCTTTGGAAGGGAAGTAAAGCCGTTGGTTCCAGCCCATGTGTGTTGAATGGATGCAATATCCTACGCACGTGTGGAAGCTGCCTTCCTGTACATCTTCAATTGGTAAATGACAGTTGGTCATTTGATCGATTGTTCGATTGTTCAATTGGTCAATTGTTCAATTAGTAAATGGGTCAGTTTTTAGTTGAAATATTTTAAATTGATCTATTTATTATTGGTCCATTTTCAACTCTTCAGTTTTAAATTGGTCAATTTTCAATAGGCCAATTTTCGTTTGGTCAATTTTGAATTGGTCAATTTTGAATTGGTCAATTTTGAATTGGTCTATTTGAATAGGTCAATTGTGAATTGGTGAATTTTGATTTGTTCAATTTGGGATTGGTCAATTTTGAACTTGTCAATTTTGAATTGGTCAATTTTAAATTGGTCATTTTTGAATTGGTCAATTTTGAATTGGCTCATTTTGAATTGGTCAATTTTGAATTGATCAATTTTGAATTGGTCAATTGTGAATTGGTCAATTTTAAATTGTTCAATTTTGAATTGGTCAATTTTGAATAGGTCAATTGTGAATGGGTCAATTTTGAATTGTTCAATTTTAAATTGGACAATTTTGAATTGGCCAATTTGAAATTGGTCAATTTGCAAATTGGGCTTTGGACGCTGAATTTGTTTTTAAAAGCGTGGTCACCTCACGTTCATTTTCGGTCTGAAAATTCCCAAAGATAGCCGAAATAACCTTTGGCATATCAACCCACCAAAAATGGCCTCACAGACTATTATTTTTGAAGACACTGAAATTTCTATAATAATCCTGAAAACGACAATTCTCCCTAGACTTTTGAAACGTCCAAATAGTCCTTAAAACGCCTAAAATTATCAACGCAATGTGAAAAAGGTCAAGAGCTTCCAAAATGACAAAATTGCCTTGAAATCATATAAATGGCCTTAAACCGCCAAAACAGTCGTGATATCAAATGATAGAAGAGCCCTGAAATCGCCAAATGATATTTATAAACGCCAAAATGAGATTGAATTTCTGCTTCCTACATGATTTTGAAAGACCAAAATATTTAAGAAATTATAATTTCTTCTTCTTCTTCTTCTTCTTTTCACTCTTCGCATTTCAAGCTTATTGCGTGCTCTCAACTTAGTGTTATAGATGCACTTCCACAGTTATTAACTGAGAGCTTTCGATGCCTAGATCGGACTGGGAATGGAACCCAGCCACCTCCAGCATGGTCTTGCTTTCTAGCTGCGCCTTTACCGACTGAGCTAAGAGAGGCTGGTTTCATTAAAAGTTTAAATTAGTAGAAGAAACATTCTGTTATTTTACGATTTTAATCAAAATAATTTGTTATTCAAGCTGACTGAATTACTGCGACTCAACTGAGGGCAGACCACGAGCCTTAGATTGAGAAACGCAGACCTAAGTTATTTTGCCAATACAATTGATGATCCTCATGATGCGATGAGGTCTCACGAAGCTCTACGGATTCTTACAATAAGTCTAGGCATTGCACAAGATTTTGTTGAGCTATCTAATGCAATCTAAATTTCAGGAGAGTTTGGAGAACCCGAAATACGTTACCATTAAAATTGTATACCCCACATGATATCACGGAGCTCTGCGGACTCAAACAATTATTCGGGACAATGTACAATAGCTCGTTAAGTAGATCATCAAGATCTGACCTTTTGGGTGATTTAGAGAATGAAGCATATTTGTTTAACACAACTTTGTATCTCACATGATGTCATGAATTCTAAATCAGGACATCGTGCAAGTCTTTGTTGACCCTGTTCAGTTTCATGATCAGAACCTAAGGGTATTTTGGAGAGTCCAAAATACATTTTCATTATAATTATGTATTCCACATGATATTATGGAGCATCAAGAAGCTCTACGGGTTCAATGTTTTGTCCGAAAATCGTAGAATATCATGTTCAATCTGTATGCTATCAAGATCTTAATTCCAGGATAATTTGGAGAGCTTGAAGTACTTTGTCATTTCAATTATAAATCCCACGTGATATTGAGAGGCTCCACGAACGTTTACTGTTTCTAACATACATATATTCGAATGTAACGAGTAGAATACCTTTTTGAGTCTGTAGAACTTCAAGATCATATCTCTGGGATGATTTGTAAAATCAAAAATTTTGCGTTAACACATGTGATATCAAATTCAAATCGGAAAGAATCGGTTCAAAACTGATTTTAGTTTTGCGGTTTTGAGCTGGAAATGCATTATGGATAGGAATTCACTCCATAATGGATAATTTATTATCCTCTTGTATTAGCTAGCAGATACAAAGCTACCCTAGTTATGGCCGTCTTTAGAATTAAATCTATCTTTAAAATTATTAGGACGTTTCATCGGCAAAGCTATTTAATCGAACATAAATTTTCTGTAGAACTGCTACTGTACCTGCTGTTTTATATTTTTATAAACTATGGTGACATGTTATTTTCACTTTAAATGTTTGCTCGAACTTCTTTATGGTAACTCCAGAATCGTATTTGACGAATGGGTCATTTCACCGAAACATCTTATTCGTTGGTACCATACCGATTGTGGTTGTCTAATTCAAAGAAATCCAATAGAGTTTGTGAATTGCTCTTTCAAAGTTGTAGTGTTTGCCGAACTCCAGTAGGAGTTTTGTTTTCACCGAATCGACATTTCACCGAAACATAAATTATCATTGAGTGAACAGTTGTGTGTCGTTTATAAAAAATGTTTCGCTTATTGTTTGACCGATGATTGAATTACCGCATCTATATCGAACAAAACCACTGTTTAATTGACAAGAACTTTTCTTCGGTTGAGCCTTTTCGCCTTTTTTTAGCACGATTTGAACCATTACCGCTAGAGAGTACTTCAATCCACTTCTGTCGCCTTAATGTTCACACTTAACGTCACGCTACTAAAGAGGATAATTAAGCAAGCGTTCCACTTCCCGCTGTCATGGCACGATTTCGGGTTGGGATCAGTCGTTGAAATTTTCGCTCATCTAAATTGCCTGGCTGGGACGTTGCTGGTTGGTTCCACGCCAAATAAGGAATCGATCTGACGCGACCTTTATCGATTTGCGAGAAACTTTGCATAGTGATAAATCATTCACATTTGAGCTAAAATTTGGCCATTTTGAATCTGAAAAAAAAAAAATCAAAATGGCGTATTCCATATTTTTTAGCAAATCATAAACGTTATTTCCAATCAAATGACGTCTGATATGAAGATGTAGGAACAAATATTTCCTTTTCTAGAAAGATGGACACGGTAAAAAATTTGTGCTTAAAAATTAAATAACGAAAAAATTCCCTCTTTCATATTTTTTATTAAAAAGCTTAACTTTTATTAAGAAGCTAACTTTACTGAAATTTCCTAATTGAACATTTAGATTTAAAAAAAAAAGTCATAGGACACTAAGGTTTGTTCAAATGTTTGAACTTTTTGTTTTACATTTTTTTGTAAAATCACTAGCGCACACTATTATTAAAGTTTAAAAGATAGTTTTCTGAGAAAAGTTTAAATCAAAGTTTAAAAATTTGATTTATTTTTATTTTTAAGAGTTCTACTTGTAAATTTCACAGAAGTTGGCTTTTGCATAAACCTTCCAATGAAATACATTCAAACTATATTGAAGAGGGTCATTTTCTGTTATTATCTGAAAAATATGTAATACGCCATTTTGAATTTAATTGCAATATTTAAAATGTCAGATTAAATGTGATTTATTAATCATAACTAACATTTATTCAAAGTGTCATGGAAATCGGAGAAGGTCGAGTCTGAAATTTAGTCCTGTTCGTGCTATTTGGCCTGGATTTGCTCCACTGCAGTTCAGTAAGCATCAATTTAATGCTGGGAGGTAGAAAAACTTTGTGATTATTAGTGGCGGGGGGGGGGGGGGGGGGTGGGGTACCTCCGTCGTTTCCTCTTTCCCTAGTGATATTAGAGAGCATATTGCTGTAAGCGATTTTCCCGGAACCGCTTGGTAGTGGAAAATTTCGTTATTGACGAAGCTGTGCGCTAGGAGTGAAGTGGTAATGAAATAGTTTTAATTAGCCAGTCACACTCGAGTGCGGGAGCCGGATTAAATTGAGGTTATAAATAAGCCGGTTGAGAGCTTCAGCGGCAGTCAGCCCTCTTCGAGGGACGTGGTAAAAGAATTCACGCTTCGTTTGGTTGTTTAAGGTTATCAAGGCTGTGCAATCAATCAATTCGGAGGTCTTTTCGAAACTTTCAGTTTAAAGGAGGTGTGATTCTTCAAGGCAGCGCGGGAAAAACCAAAATTGATTTCGATCCTATTGATGGGATGGAAGTGTAGCAGTCGATGCAAAAAGTTCACCGGCAACGCTCGTTTATCATCACGGTTCGGTTGCCACTTCTGGGAAGTTTACTGCTTGGTAGCAGTGTAGAAATTTCCAACTAGGATCGTATGGTTCGTGTTGGAAAATTCACATGGTACTGATGGATCTTGAGTTTGAGCTAAGTCTGTGTGGAGCGAGGTTTTCGAGTTGTTTGGTTTTCCTTTGGTCAATCACGGAATTTGTTAAATTGAATTTGTGCTAGGAAAGATTTTAATCTTGCTCTTTTATTTTATTTTCAGGTATGCGTTACAAAATTTGACATCATAAAGGAATCATTGGGTATGTTTTTTCTAATGACGAATTACAATATTAATCAAATCAAACAAATCGCTCATTCAGACAAAAGGGAAAAATGGGACAAAACTGACAAATAAGAATTGTCTTATATGAGAAAGATAAAAAATAAAACAAACATGGTAAATTAGACATAAGACAAATAAGCGAACTAAGACGGATAAAACAAATCAAACAAATCAGACAAATCAAACAAATCAAACAAATCAAGCAAATCACACAAATCACACCAATCAGATAAATCAGACAAATAAGATAAATCTGAAAAAAACCAGACAAGTCAGGCACATCAGACACATCAGACAAATTAGACTATTTAAATAAACCAGACAAATCAGACAAATGAGACACACCAGATAAATCAAACCAATCAGACAAATCAGATAAGTCAGATATATGATATACATAATTTAAATCAGACCATTAAGACCAAGCAGAAATGCAGACAAATCTGAACAATCTGATAAATGCGGTAAAGCATAGAAATCAGATAAATCGATTGAATCTGAATCGATCAGAAAAATCAGGCAAATGGGCAAAGCAATTAAATCAATTGGAGTAAATCAGAAAAATGAGACAAATTAGATAAATCAGATAAATCAGACAAATGAAACATTGTCACAAATTGTCAGGCCATTTGTCTTAATGAGACAAACCAGACAAACTGGACAAACCAGATGAATCGGACATATCAGACAAATCATTTGAATCAGATTCATAAAACCAAGTAGGAATTCAGACAAATCTGCAAAATCAGACAAATGAGGCAGAGTATAGAAATCAAACACATTTTACAAATCAGACAAATTGATCGAATATGAATAAATCAGTAAAATCAGACATATATGACAAATCAGACAAATCAAATACATCAGATAAATCAGTTAAGTCAGACCAATAATACCAAGTAGATATTCAGACAAATCAGACAAATTAAACAAATGAGGTAAAGCAATGATATCAAACTATTTTGATAAACTCGACAAATCGAATGAATTTGAATAAATTAGAAATATCAGACATATCAGACCAATCAACCAAATCGGACAAATTAGACAAATCAGACAAATGAGACATACCAGATAAACGAGACAAAGCAGATAAATCAGACCACTCAAATAAATCAAACCAATCAAATAAATCAGATAAATAATTAAAATCAGTCCAATAAGACTATGAGGAAATTCAGACAAATCTGAAAAATCAGACAAGTGACGCAAAGCAGAGAAATCAGACAAATTTGAAAAATCAGACCAATCGATCGAATTTGAATCAATCAGAAAAATCAGACCTATTGGACGAATCAGACAAATCAGATAAATCAGACTAATAAGACTGAGCAGACATTCAAAGAAATATGACAAATCAGACAAATCAGACGAATCAGATGAATAAGACAATGAAAACAAATCAGATGAATCAGACAATGAAAACAAATCAGATGAATCAGATAAATCAGTCCAATAATACCAAGCAGAACTTACGACAAATCAGAAAAATTAGACAACTGAGACAAATCAGACAAATCGATCCAATATGAATAAATCAGACATATCAGACCGATCAATCAAATCAGACTAATGGGACAAACCAGACAAACGAGACAAACCAGATAAATCTGACAAATCAAATAAATCAGACCAATCAGATAAATCAGTTGAATCATGTAATTCAGACGTATCAGGTAAATAATTTAAATTAGACCATAAAGACCATGCATAATTTAAGATCATTCAGAAAAATCAGACAAATGAGGCAAAGCATAGAAATCAGACGAATTTGACAAATCAGACAAATTTGACAAATCAGACAAATTTGACAAATCAGACAAATTTGACAAATCAGTCCGATCTATCGAAATTGAATAAATCAGACAAATCGCACATATTGGACAAATCAGACAAATCAGATGAATCAGGCAAATTAGACGAATGAGGCAAATCAGACAAACGAGACAAACCAGATAAATCAGACAAATTTTACAAATCAGACAAATCAAATAAATTAGACATATCAGATAAACCATTTATATCAGACCATTAAGACCAAGCAGAAATTCAGACCAATCAGACAAATCAGACGAATTAGGCAAAGCAAAGAAATCAGAAAAATCAGTCAAACCGATTGAATTTGAATAAATCAGAATAATCAGGCACATCAGACAAATCAGACAAATTAGACAAATCAGACAAATTAGACAAATCAGACAAATTAGACAAATCAGACAAATTAGACAAATCAAATCAATTATACAAATAATTTAAATCAGCCCATTAATACCAATTCTGATTTTCTGATTTTCTGATTTTCTGATTTTCTGATTTTCTGATTTTCTGATTTTCTGATTTTCTGATTTTTTGATCAGAAAATCAGAAAATCAGAAAATCAGAAAATCAGAAAATCAGAAAATCAGAAAATCAGAAAATCAGAAAATCAGAAAATCAGAAAATCCGAAAATCAGAAAATCAGGAAATCAGAAAATCAGACAGAAAATCAGAAAATCAGAAAATCAGAAAATCAGAAAATCAGAAAATCAGAAAATCAGAAAATCAGAAAATCAGAAAATCAGAAAATCAGAAAATCAGAAAATCAGAAAATCAGAAAATCAGAAAATCAGAAAATCAGAAAATCAGAAAATCAGAAAATCAGAAAATCAGAAAATCAGAAAATCAGAAAATCAGAAAATCAGAAAATCAGAAAATCAGAAAATCAGAAAATCAGAAAATCAGAAAATCAGAAAATCAAAAAATCAGAAAATCAGAAAATCAGAAAATCAGAAAATCAGAAAATCAGAAAATCAGAAAATCAGAAAATCAGCAAATCAGATAATCAGCATATCAGAAAATCAGAAAATCAGACAATTTTAGCCATACAAATCAGAAAATCATTATCGTCATCAGCGACCTCTCCTAAAAATGGCACACAAAGCGAAAGGTAAACTTCCTTCGTCCAAAGGTGGGACACCCTAAATCGTTCATTAATTAGGCCTCAATCTTTCGAATCACAACAAAGATGAAATATCAACTCTTTTTGCCATCTGATTATCCGGGGACAAAGGCAAACAAAAACGTCAATCATTTGGTCGATAATGAATATTTATTAAATCGTAGGCGTTAGTCCGTCCCTACATTTGGGTGCCAGTAGGAGAAAACCTGCAATTAATTCACCTATGACGATGGTGAAGCCAGTTTCGGCTCTATTATCCGAAGTCGGTGACCATTTTTGTTTTCTCTCTCCCAGTAGGCTAATCACTGTCATTTTTATCCATAAAAATGATGGAATGTTCCATTAGAATATCAATATGTACCATAACCCATCAAACGGGTTAATTCGTCAACCCATTAAATCCTTTCTCTTGAGCCCAATGCGTTCCTCTCAGTAGTAAAACTACATTTAATCTTACCTCCGACATAACAATGAGTGGATTTAGAGGGATGAAAATGGGGAACTACACTATTTATACACCGAATGGAAGCACAGTGGATATTTTCGGAAATGGAATGGTGCTCACTTTGGTGCCCAGCTGCTACCATCGAGGAATGTCATTAACTATTATATAGTTTATTGGGATCAGTCAGTAGTGACAATATTCTAGATAAGGTTTGCTCCCTTCCGGGGCGTTCTGATTCGAAACAAAGGGACATAATTTATCAGCTTTGGTTGGATAATAATCGGTGTATGTTGTGTTGGTGTATTGGAAATAATTTCTCCCCTGGGAATCACTAATCATTTATTTAATTGGGTGTCGCGTTCCTTTTGTGTTTTTGGAAAGCTTGGTTTGGATTAATTTTGCGTAGAGCATTCGACATCATTCCATTTTCATTTATATTGCATGTTTCAATTGAGCATGAGCATAGATTACCGTACAAAGAACCACATGAATTAGCAATCAATTCTCAGTGTACAAGTGAAAGGACTCATTAATTATTTTTCGACCCATTTTTCCGTGAATACCTCTTCTCTTACGTACCTGATCTGACTGAATTCTACGAGATGTTCTGCTTAATAAGCAAAAACGGTCACCACTAGGTCACCGAGCCCTTCATTTCATATCACAACACACCATTTATGATCGAGTCGCAAAACACGGCGACGACGACGGAAACTGTCACGCAAATCAGGACAAGCAAGCCATGTGACCTTAAAATTCGATGTGAAGGAGACTGGGAGTGAACCCACGAACTTCTGTTCAGTAAGCAAAAACAGTCAATTGTTTGTTGTTTTCAATTGGTCAATTTCCAATCTACCATTGATCAATTTTCACTTTTCTTCCTTCTTGGTCAATTTGCCAATCCCGCTTCAAGTTGCACACTGTAGTAAGCTCCAAACGACATCGACAAGATTCGACATCCCCCACCGAAATAGACTCCAATCCAATCAATTGAGATGCGATTTTCCAGTACACCTGTGAGAGTGCATCCATCTCGTCTTCTGCGTCTGCTCTGCAGTCATCGCGTCTGCCTAGCTCAGCTTCACGATCACAATCTATTTCAATCAACCGGACTCGGGGAGAGGATGGCAAAAGTCAGACGTCAGAAGTCGGACGCAGAAATCCCATAAATCAAACGTAAACTTATTTTCGGATCCCGGAGTGGAGCGTGGCTGAGATTTTGCACCATCCATTTTGACCTCTCCGAGATTAGTAATCTTGAGCTTCCCATTATCCTCATCCTGAATCACTTCTTCGGGGCCCCAGTTTTGGCCGATAAAAACGAAACACCATCTTCAAGAAGATGAAACGAACTTTATTCGAGAATTTTAATTTGCCTAATGCATTATGTGCCGGGTCCCATTTCACCGTGGCAGTCTTAGTCAGTTCGCCAAGGAGACCGGAGCTGGATTTACAAAGAAAGCACATGCAAAAGAAAGTCAAAGAGCGGAACGGAGCAAGCTCACTTTACATTGCGCCAGCAGCTTGATCGACACAAACAGCAACACAGGTAGGACAAGATGCAGGTGGGAGTCTTCTAGTTGCAGGAAAAAGAAAATAAAAAAAAACACGAAGATTGGCAAGGTAGGGTTTCCAAGGAGAAAAATGATTATGTTTTCATTTCCTTTTACACGGGTTGAAACATGACGGCAGCGAGGGATGCAGATGAATCTTAGGATCGGGAGACAGCCGTGCGATGGTGCACAGCAAGTTGGAAAGCTTATTTCCAGCGTCTTTTCATTGGAGCCGTTTTGAGGTTACGGGTCTGGGGGAGGGGTTTGAGGGCGGGGCTGCTGTTGTTACTATTCATATTTTTCTCCTTGAACTTGGTACCTTGAAGAGGGAAAGAATGGCGGTGCTTACCGTCATGTTACCGAGAATCAAGTGAGTCATGTTGCCGCAGCCAGTAGATGCGGTTGCTAGCAGAAACGGATGTATTTTGTTGCTGCTGAAAAATGTTGCGTAAAGATTTTTGAAGACTTTCTAATGGAAAGGAAATGTTTCGTGCTGCATTTTACGAGAAGCAGATAGGTAGGAAGTAATTTACCTAGATGATAGCGGCTTGATTACCAATATGTTTGCATTTCAACCAACATTGGGAGATTTTTTTTGAAACATTGTCTGAGTTTGTTAAGGAAATATTTCTGATTTCAATAAAGTGCCCAATTCTATGAGCTATTGCCTTATTTGTTTTAAGTCTTATTTATCTTATTGGTCTGATTTGACCAATATGTCTGATTTATATTATTCGTTTGATTTTTCTGACAGCCTGCTTGGTATTATTGGCCTGATTTAACTAATTATCTGATTTTCCTTGTTTGTCTGGTTTATCTCATTTGCCTGATTTGTTTGAATTGTCTTATCTATCTGATTTGTCTGATTTCTCTGAATGTATGCTCGGACTTATTGGTTTTATTGATCTGATTTGTCTGATTTGTCCAATAGGTCCAATTTTTCTGTTTTATTCAAACTCGATCAATTTGTCTGATTTTCCAAATTTGTCTGATTTCTATGCTTTGCCTCACTTGTCTGATTTTTCTGAATTGCATGAATTTTTGCATGGTCTTATAGGTCTGATTTAAATAATTTGTCTGATTTATCTGGTTTGTCTCATTTGCCTTAATTGTCTAATTTGTCCGATTTGGTTGATTTGTCGGATATGTCTAATTTTTCTGATTTATTTAAATTCGATCAATTTTTCTCATCTATCGCTTGGTCTTATTGATCTAATTTAATTGATTTATCTGATTTGTCTGATGTGTCCAATATGTCTGATTTGTCTGATTTATTCAAATTCAATCGATTTGTCTCATCTATCGATTGGTCTTATTGATCTAATTTAATTGATTTATCTGATTTGTCTGATGTGTCCAATATGTCTGATTTGTCTGATTTGTCTGATTTGTCTGATTTGTCTGATTTGTCTGATTTGTCTGATTTGTCTGATTTGTCTGATTTGTCTGATTTGTCTGATTTGTCTGATTTGTCTGATATATCTGATTTCTCGGAGTGTCTGATTGGTCTTATTGATCTGATTAAATTGATTTATCTGATTTGTCTGATGTGTCCAATATGTCTGATTTGGCTGATTTATTCAAATTCAATCGATTTGTCTCATCTATCGAAATTGTTTGATTTAATTGTTTTACCTCATTTGTCTGATTTGTCTGATTTATCTGATTTGCTCGATTTGTCTGATTTGTCTGATATATCTGATTTCTCGGACTGTCTGATTGGTCTTATTGATCTGATTAAATTGATTTATCTGATTTATCTGATGTGTCCAATATGTCTGATTTGTCTGATTTATTCAAATTCAATCGATTTGTCTCATTTATCGAAATTGTTTGATTTAATTGAATTGATGATCTGATTTGTCTGATTTGTCTGATTTCTCTGAGTCCCGATTGGTCTAATTGATTTGAGTGAATAGATTTATCTGATTTATCTGATGTGTCCAATATGTCTGATTTGTCTGATTTATTCAACTTCAATCGATTTGTCTCATCCATCGATTGGTCTTAAGACCCACGCACATTAGATCCGGATCGGACGCGTTGCGGCAAAGTGACAGCTAAATCTATTGTCTAACTGTCAAATTTACGTCAACGCAACGCAAACGGATCTAATGTGGGTGGCCCTTCATTGATCTAATTTAATTGATTTATATGTTTTGTCTGGTGTGTCCAAATTGTCTGATTTGTCTGATTTATTCAAATTCGATCGATTTGTCTCATCTATCGAAATTGTTTGATTTAATTGCTCTGCCTCATTTGTCTAATTTGTCTGATTTATCTGATTTGTCTGATTTATCTGATTTGTCTGATTTGTCTGATTTCTCTGATTTCTCAGAGTGGCTGATTGGTCTTATTGATCTGATTAAATTGATTTATCTGATTTGTCTGATGTGTCCAATATGTCTGATTTGTCTGATTTATTCAAATTCAATCGATTTTGAAATCAGTTATTCAGAAAGTCATAAAATAAGAAAACAAATATTCGAAAAATCAGAAAGTCAGAAAATAAAAGAAAATCAAATAAGGAAATCAGTAAATCAGATAATCAGAAAATTTGAAAATTTGAAAATTTGAATATCAGAAAATTTGAATATCAGAAAATAGGTAATCAGGTAATGGTAATGATCAGTCAGCAAGTCAGAAATGCATAAATTCACAACAAGAAAATCAGACAGCAAGAAAATCAGAGAATCAAATATAAAAAATATAGCGATCAGATAATCTGAAAATCAGAAAATCAGAAAATCAGAAAATCAGAAAATCAGAAGATCAGAATATCAGAAAATCAGAAAATCAGAAAATCAGAAAATAGAAAATTCGATAATTCAGAATATCAGAAAATCAGAAAATCAATGGATAAGTAAATCAGTTATTCAGAAAGTAATAAAATAAGGAAAACAAACATACGCAAAATCATAAAATCATATGAAAAGGAAATCAGAGAGTCAGAAAATCAAAAAATCTGTAAATCAAAAAGTCAGAAAATCAGAAAATCAGAAAACCAGAGAAGCAACAAACTCGAAATTCAGATAATGAGTAAATCAGAAAATATGAAAATTATAAAATCAGATAATAAAATGATCAAAAAAACCAGTGAGTCTGAAAATAAGAAAATTAGAAAATAATCAAATTAGTAAATAAGAAAATCTAAGAATCGGAAAATCAGTAGATCATTAAATCAGTAATTCAAAAAGTCAGAAAATTAGTAAATCAGAAGTAAGAAAAATAGAAAAGCAGATTTCTGAATTTTGATATTCGGATTTTCTGACTCTCTGATTTACTGTGCTCCTAATTCTCTGATAGGGGTAATGGCTCTAATGTTGACCTATGGATCTAAGATTGGGCCCATCGCTAAACATCTGCTATTTATCAAAATTGTATCTAGATGTACGCGTCATAGGGACGGTACTTATGGATATTTTTGGTTGCTATAGAAAATGTAGTCGATTGCTGAATTTATGTATGGGCCCAAATTAGGGGCACTTAGGCCGACATTACATACATTTCCCCTATACTGATTTTCTGAAATACAGATTTTCTGATTTACTGATTTACTGATATAATTTTTTTCAGATTTGCTGATTTTCTGATGTCCAGCATTCAAAATTTTAAGATTTCATTATTTTCTGATGTTTGGATTTTAGGATTTTCTAATTTTATGAAGCTCTGAATCTCTGATATTCTGATTTTCTGAATTAAGGATTTTCTAAATTTCTAGTTTTATGATTGTTTGATTTCCTGATTTGATGTTTTATTTTTTCTGATATTCTATTGCTTTTGCGATTTTCTTGTTGTATGATTTTCTGATTTGGTATATTTCTGATTGTCTGATTTTCTAATTCTACGATTTCTTATTAGCTGATTGTCTGATTTTATGATTTTCTGTATTACTAATTCGATAGTTTTCCAAGTTTCTGATCGTCAGAATTTCTAGTTTGATGAATTAATGATTTAATGATTTTTAATTTTTTGATTTCTAGATATTTTAATGTTTTGATTCTCTGAGTTTTGGAATTTTAAATTTTCTTATTTATTACGACTCATTTATTGGTGGTCTAAGATTTTGCGATTTCCTGATTCTCAGAATTTGTAGATTAATGATTTTCTGATTTGTATATATTTGATGTTCTGATGAGCTGATATTCTTTTTTTGTGATTTTCTGATTTTCTTGATTTCTGATTTTCTGACTTTCTGATTAGGGGCTGTTCATAAACTACGTAGACAGTTTTTTTGGGATTCTTGACCCCCCCCCCCCTTCCACTGTGTAGACAATTGTCCATAATTTTTTTTAAAAATTTGTATGGAGCGTGGATAATTGTCAACCCCCCCTTAAACTGTTTACGTAGTTTATGAACCGCCTCTTATTTGATTTTGTGAGGTTGTGATTCGCTGATTTTTTGGTTTTCTTATTTTCAATTATCTGAATTTGTGATTTTATGATATTCTGCATTACTAGTTCTATGATTATCATATTTTCGGATTTGCAGAATGTTATTGTTTTTTTTATTTTAAATTTGTTAGATGTTCCGGTTTTCTGATGATCTGATTTGTTCGGTTTATTTAATTTTCGGATTTTCTTCTTTTCTGATTATCTGGTTTTCTGATTTTCTGAATTTCTAGCTCTATATTTTTTTTATGTTTCTGATGTTTAGAATGGCTTGTTTTATGATTTTTTCGTTTTGTGATTTTCTGATTTTCCGATTTTCTCTGATTTTCTGTTTTTATGATTTTATGATTTCCTTATTTTCTATATTATTTTGATTCATTTATTGGTGTTCTATGATTTCCTTATTTTATGATTTTCAGAATTTCTTAATATCTGATTTTCTGATTTTCTAATTTTTAGATTTTCTGATTTTCTGAATTTCAGATTTTCTGATTTTTTGACTTTCTATTTTTACAGCTTTTGATATTTATTTACTAAAAAATACTAGTCTCAGACATTATTTCGATCAGAAATGTCGTTTCCATACCACATTTCTTTGAAAAATTTAAAAAAAGATGCCATTTAGAAAATTTTACTAGCTCTAAAATGGCCGAATAACAGCAAATATGTGAATCATTGACAATAATAAACAATTAGGCAAAGTTTTGTGGCTTTCTTTAGTTTACCCAGTTTCAGTGAGATTGACGCAAGCTTGTTAACAAACCATCCTGTAGGAAGTATTGCGAATTGCGTTATTCGATTTGTTGGATCGTATCTTTGGAAGTAGATCGCGTAAGCGTCTCTACTTCCGGGTCTGCCCCTCCGTTTTTGATTCTTCATACAGCGATATTGTGAATTCAAATCGATAGCTCAAATTGATCTTGCTATTAAAAGGAGCTGCATACAAGACAAGAAGTTCGAAGGGAAGGTTGCTACCGTACATAAAATTTCAAAGATGTCATGTTGAAAATTTTACAAGATCCAAAATGGCCGAATTTTAGCAAAAATATGAATTATCGTCCATATCAAAAAATTGTGTAGAGTTTCATGCAAATCGAAGGTCGAGTTTTTCGTCATTTGGCGTGTAACTGCTCACATTTTCCAAAGGATTCATTACCATTCAATCACTGTCGTCGTTGTTGAAGTCACCCGACTTTAACTCTTCATCAACTGATCGATTCACCGTGCATTAAAGCTAACACATGTAAGCTAATGTCATGTAGAGTAGAGGAATGCTTCTCCTACCAGCTGGTACGGTTAATTTGCAGGAGTGAGCTTTTATATGTGAGTAATCTGCGGTTGAAGTCATTGTTTACAAATGTAGTTTTGCCCTAAAGAAATTTTGAATGTTCGAATTGCATTGATAATTAGAGGTTCGATGGCCTAGTGGTGACCGTTTTTGCTTACTGAGTAGAAGATCATTGGTTAAATTTCCTACTTCTTCGTTCTACTGAATTGTTAGGGTCGCAATGCACACAAACAATCACATCACATACCATCCCAAGCAGCAATTTTGGTTTTATGAGGGTTTAGTAGACCATGATTTAAACTTCTAGAATGCTATAAAACCTCTATAAAGCTTGCATTGTTAGTTGGGATGGTGAATCTGGATCTACAACCTTTCTACTAGCATATATTTTCTTCCCATGATAGATTCGGGTGGAGATGCAGAGGTGTCTAGTAGAAACGTTTGTCGTGCTCAAGGACTGTATTTACCACTTGGGGTAAAATTATTGTTTTCTTGGTAGGAAAACGGGTTAGAGTTTTTCGTTTATTCTATATGTTTTACTTGTTTAGTACTCTCTAAAAAATCTTCAACTTTTTTGGTGTCACGGTTTAAAAGTTATAGCTTTTTATGTGTGTGTACTGCTTTTTCGGGGCGAATCCTTATGTGTCAATATGTTGACATTCTTCGCCCAAATATCCATTCGGCCAAACGTCACTCGGTCACCTTAGTACGGGTTTAACTTATTCGAAGAAAATTTTCACTTATCTTACCCGACAATTCCGAGAAATACTAATCAAAATTCTCCTCATGTTCCGAAATCTCCCTCCACATTCCAGCGATTCCAACGCGAAATCATCGACCTCGCTCAATGTTTTCATTGGCTATTTCCGGCAATTATTTCCATCAAAAGAAACCAAAGGAAGAATCAGCCCACACCCGGCAAATCTAATCACAGCTAGAAACGGTCCTTCGCGTGTTGCCGACCGAATGCGGTCACCTGGAAAACGAGCCACCAATCCGAATTCGATACGTACAAAGATCAAATTCTCATTAAAAGTTCGAACCTTTTCGCTCCGGTTCCCAAATTATCTGCTCGTTCCCATTTTCCACCACCCCCCCCCATTCAAGAGAACGCTTCAATGTGCGTCAACTTTTGCACCATGGCACGGAACACCAGCCGACAACAGAAGCGAAAAATTCCAAAGTCCAAGTTTCAGCTGTATCCGGAAAGTTCACTGGAAATAAGAAGGGAAAAACGACGAAGAAGTACCCATCGTAATAAATTATTCATTGCTTTCGTTCATATTTTGATGCTACTGCTTTTTTTTTGTGCTTCCATCTGATAAGCCGCTATTTGCTGCTCTGAAACTAGGGTCCAAAAATTGGACCTTGAAAAAGGGACGACGTCCTTGTCGGGCGAGTACTCGGCGGTGGTAGTCCCTTTTGTTTCGATTTTAGTACCGTGTAACATTGTCTACTGAGCTTCTTCGCTTTCAGTTGATCTTTGCCTAAGTAGGTAGCTGCAGAGCACGAATGGAGAGGCAATTCTGAATGGATGCTGCAAATAACTGTATAATTCATAAGTGCTGGTTTCGTTTTCCCGTTTGCACGAGTGATGTGTTTTCGTTGGTTTGGGAATTTTTTTTTGCCTCTGCTTGTATCATTGTGCGGAGAGTGAACATTTCTATTCCTGGAAGGCTCCACCAAATGAGCATAGGGTAGAGGCAGAACCCGAAAACCATTACACGCGAGGACGAGTATGTCAATAAAATTTGTTGGATCGCCCAAAGTTGACGGGAACTTCCGCGGAAAAGAGGTTCCTTGGGAAGGGGACGGCTGGGGTTTGAATACCAATTACACGCGAAAATGATTTGTTTGTATCTCATTAGCAGTAATGATTGCTACGCGCAGCGGTGATGTGTTTCAGTTAGCGGTAAGAGATGGATAATTCAAAAGGATTGTTGAAGATTACTGTGATAATTATATGAACAAGCTTTCAAATAATCCCTTCTTACCTCGAGTAAGCCGCGAGTAGACCTAGGCTCCGTAAAGCTATCGCGATTGAGCCTTTAAAATAAACGAACTAGTTAAAAAAGGATTCAAATATTGAGGATTGGAAATTGAAAAATAATCCAAAACATCTGTCTTCCCACAGAGAATGCAATCTAATAGTCATCCCAAAACGGGCATCAAATTCCAATCCAACTTTGATGCCATAGTTGCTCGTAAAGGGTGTCCACGATGAAATTGCCACACACAAAATTGATTCGCAAAATTCGAGTTTTCATCCGATTGCCATCAAATTTTCAGGGATTGAGAAATAACTATTAAACTTCATTTTACCATTTTACTCGTATTTTATTTACAGTCCATACGCAAATGCCCGCACCTTGGCCTTAACCCCGGCCATAAGATTCTGCACAACCTGTGAATCAACCGTTTTTTGCATGTAAACCCATACTTTCTTCAGTTCCTCGACTGTCTTCACTACCTTAGGTCGTTTAAGAAGGTGCTGCTTCATAATCGCCCAGTACTTCTCGATGGGGCGGAGCTCCGGAGTGTTGGGAGGGTTGAACATTTTCGGCACGAAATTGACCTTATTGTCCGCATACCACTTCAGCACGTCCTTGGAGTAGTGGCATGAAGCCAAATCCGGCCAGAAGATTGTTGGGACGTTGTGGGCCTTCAGGAGAGGAAGCAGCCGCTTCTGGAGGCACTCTTTTATGTACACCTGTCCGTTAATCGTGTCCTGGGTCACGAAAGGTGCACTCCGCTTCCCGCACGTGCAGATGGCTTGCCAAACCAGGAATTTCTTCGCAAATTTGGACATCTTCTGAGTGCGGACATGCTCCGGAACGCTGAACTTATCCTTGGCCGTGAAAAACAGGTTGCCGGGGATCTGTTTGAAGTCGGCCTTCACATATGTTTCGTCGTCCATGATGCAGCATTCAACTTTCGTCAGCATGTTGAGGTACAACTTCCTGGCACGGGTTTTGGCGGACTTGTTCTGCTTCCCGTCGTGATTAGGGGCCTTTTGTACCTTGAACGTTCGAAGCCCAGCCTTAGTTTTGGCCTTCTGGACAAAACTTCGGCTTAGGTGCAGCTTCTTAGCCACATCCCTAACGGAGGCGTTCGGATTTCGGTTGAAGGCCCCAACTACGCGGTTGTGATTTTTGGTGTTGTACGGAATACTTTTTCCTTCACTTCTGGGCTTCCGATCGGTGGTCAACCGTTCCTCGAACCGCCTAATCACTCGCGACACCGTGGAATTCACGATTCCCAACGTTTTAGCGATGGAACGATGCGAGAGATCCTTGTTCTCGTGATGAATGCGCAAGATTTTATCACGCACGAGCTGTTCTTTCGACTCCATTTCCGCGAGTTTTGATCACAGGACTTTAAAACTTGCAGGATGTAAATAATGCACTATGAACTAAATCCACCCAAATTTTCATTAAATTCTACCCAACGGTTAAAAAGTTAGAGCAATTTCATAGTGTGGCAATTTCATCGTGGACACCCTTTAAACAAATTTGGTATCATTTTCCTCTGATCCAATTTGTGTTGCAAAAAATAACAACAAGTTGTCTTTCCCGTCAGCTTTGCATCGTTCTTCGTCTTCTACTAAGAACATCGTCGATGTCGTCCTCGTCATATCCAGAAAGAAATGCTAAACAAGAATTGCAGCTGTACCGAAAGCAGCGCTCCCATGGAAACTTTTCAGCCTTTTAACGCTGCTCAGTGAAAGGTGAAGCAGAGCAAAACATCAACGGCGGTGACGAAGACGACGACGACGACGACGACGAAAATGACTCCGTTCTCGGATGCCTTCCTGGAACCGCTATCGTTTGATTGAAAATGTTGGTGTAAGAGCAATGTTATCCCGATTGAAAACAAAAAAAGGAAACTCGTTTAAAAGGTTTGTTTTCGATGTTAGGTATTTAGAAAAATACTAAGTTAGAAATTATTTGTAGCTAAAATACTTCTCTGAAAATTGTCCACTCTCTTAAGCTGAACAGAAATAACCATTTAGTCAAACTTCTGCATTTATTTTTCATCGGATGTCACTGCTGTTGTTTTCGGTGACATCTATCGGAAATTACGCATAATCTGTTTTTCGTTAGTTGTTCACAGATATAATCAGAGAACCTAGAAATCCCTTTCACAGACTACACACTAGAGTACCTGACACTGCAAAACATGTCTAATGCCTCTATACATGCATTTAAATTTGCATCCCAAGCCCTTCCTTTTTGCATACTCGGCACAAAGAATACATTTTAAGCCCTGCCCCTTTCAGGATATCCCGCCGTTTTTATGAATGGGCGGGGCTTAGGGATGTTTTTTTGTCCCGCAAAAAGGAGGGACTTCGGATGTTATTTGAAGTGCATACATAAAGGTATAAACATTTTTTCAGTGCCAGGTACTCTATTCTAAAGTCTGTTAGAAGGAACTCACAAATCATGTTGAAAGAATGAGCCCGTGAGAGAGAATAATAAATAGTAAATTTAGAGCTGATTTTTAAAATGTGTTCCCCACGCTCACCTCAAATCTATACGCTTCCTTTACGGAGCGTCCATGATTGTGTGTAATAAAAGCTTGTTACTTCTGTGGGAGCAGAGCTCTCTATTATGGCAATCCCCCAGGTCCCTGGTCTAGAGCCACGGGGACCAACGGGGTGGGCTTTCCACCAGCCTCTTTTGTTGGCTTAGCTCACGACTCTTCCCCAGGTCGTATCTCGACAAAGAGTGAGATGGTGAGGCTGATCAGGGCGCAAATAACGTTCTACTCGGTCTTCTTTTAGGCACTTTTTATTTAGGATATCACGTTACTTACGTATAATAGGGTGTGTGTGTGTGTGGGTGTGTGAATGGCCGGCCGGCGTGCTGGATCGTGGATCGCTGGGCGGATGACCCAGCGGATGATCTGCTAGTTTAGGAATGACTCGATCTCGTGTCTCCCGACGCTCGCTTGGTTGACCGCTCCGACGGTCTAGACAGCGTTCGGTTGATCGCCAGTGATTGCGAGGAACTTCACGCTCGCTGGGGGGGGGGGGGGGGGGTTGACCGCTCCGACGGTCTAGAAAGCGTTCGGGTTGATCGCCAGTGATTGCGAGGAACTTCACGCTCGCTGGGAGGGTTGACCGCTCCGACGGTCTAGAAAGCGTTCGGTGGCTCAACGCTGAACAGCGGAGACTCAAACTAAGGACAATGGGTCCTTGGGTTAAAACAATGGGAGGTCTTATTATATGGAAACTACTGGGCAGTTGGGTTAGGTATGTTACCTGATTCTTTGATTAACGCGTTCCTGAGGTTTTTATTTCCACTTTACTTAACTGGAAATTCACTTTGACTTGAAATGTTTGAACACTTGGACTTTGTTGTAAATATACCGATACTAGTCTGTGAACTATGATCCAAACCTCCTTCGAGAAGAGCTGAAGTGGAAAAGAACTTGCCCATTCGATCTGACCCAGTAGTATCCTCCTATTTGACCATACTCCCTGTTTCCACCCGTCATACTTTTCATTTATTTCCCTCTTTTGTTAACCGATCCTGGTTGTGGTGTCTGTATGGGAAGTGTACCTTATGTTTTACAAATTGTGTTCTGATAATTTTAATTTGACCGTTTCTTTGGAGTGGTATTTTTAATCTGTTCTGCTATTTCTTTACATATTTTCATTTGTTTTTAATAAATTAAGTTTTATAACATAGAACATTAAGTAAATAAACAATAACTTTCGGCATAACCGTTAAATAAATAGATTAATATTATAGATAACTCAATAGACTATTGTTAGCAACAGTCGGCCTTGCTCGTTCATACTTAATAGCAGTATGGATTGCCGATACCTACACTCACTCTCATTGCTCAGTGCTGGTGATATAGGGTAAACTACCCAAACGGTAACAAGCTCAGCTTAAATCTTCAACATAGGGGAAATGGATGTAATGTCGGCCTGAATGCCCCTAATTTTGGCTCATACGTAATTCAGCAATCGACTAAATTTCCAATAGCGACTAATAATATCCCTCCCATTGACGCGTTCATCTAGATAAAATTGATAAATAGCAAATTTTTAGCGATGGGCCCAATCTTAGATCCACAGGCCAACATTAAAGCCATTTCCCCATACATACTAATTTTTCGTGTATTGACGATGATAAAATTGTTATCAGTTACAAAGTTTTCTAGACTTCTCTGAATTTCTCAGAACTTTTTTGAAAGTTCCCGCAATTTTTCTGAAGTTGATTGACCTGTTTTGAAGTTTTTTGGTCTATGCTTGAGTTCCCGCCATCTTTCTGAAGTTTCCGAAACTTCCTTGAAGCTCACACAGTTCGAAAAAGTAGTGTAAATTTCTGTTCAATATGATGCACATAAATGGAGCGTCACACATCATATACGTTAACATTATATATCATGTAAAGCTCTGACACATTTCATGCCATGTAGAAAATATTGTATACAAAAGCCCATCTTTGTGAACAACATTGTTTGCAAGATGATCGGTTGCGTGAAATGAAATACAAGTCTACGTGAAGATCTCTGCTATATGCAGTCCGTTTATGTGTTTCTTCAAATGTCTAGTATAAGAATTTAATTCCTTTGTCTTTTGTCTCTCTTTATTAGTTTTTGTTTGTCTTGTCCCCCCGTCTCGATGATTCTCATCGTCGCCCACTGGTCACCATAGCCGGTCGAACTCCAGTCGAAGCTAGAACAGCACTACCATTCGCTCTGATGAGACAACGAAACCCTACCCCAAGCTCCTCCCCGGATCCTATCCTTCAACAATGTACCCCTCTAACCTCGAGTAAGCCGCGAGTAATCGGCCCAACTCCTACTAGACATAGAATTAAGTGAATTTTGTTACAAACAGTGAACAATGAATTATCGGGTCCGTAAAGCTAACGCGATTGAGCCTTCCAAATAAACGAAATGGATAAAAAAAAGTCTACGTGTTTGAATGTTTACATCGCAATCAAAATTCAGAATTTTTATCTGTGCATGGAAGTTCTTTTAAAAATTTTAAATTGCCCTGAACTTCTCTGAACTTGTCTGGGGATTCCGTTCCCTTATTTTTCAAGAAGTTCTCGGAACTTCTCTAGCGCTCCGTAAATTTTCCTGGCATTCGTGGAACTTCCCTGAATACCCCGATATTTTTCTGATAATTTTAGAACATTCATGAAATTCTTGGAACATATATGAAAATCTTGGATCTTCCTGAATTTAATTGAATTATTGAAATTCATTTTAAGTTCCTGTAATTTTCCTGATATTCATAGAACTGTTTTAAACTAAAACTTTCCTTAAGATCTTAAACACATCTTAGTGTTAAAAATTGCTTCCGTGACTGTCTCAGAACTTTTAAAGTGTTTGCAAGCGTTTTTTTTCTAAATGGATTGATGGCTTATCACTAGTGGTGGAACAGTATATTTTTACCTCGAGAGCACCTACTGAGAATTGTCATCGAAAATTTCTTAGTTGAAGAAATAAAACCTGCATCTTAAATTTATTAATTTATGAAATAAAAATTGTATGTGTATTTGTACTAGTCTACGTCGGTTGAAAAAAAAATTAAAAGAACAATTACAAAATTATTTCAATAAATAAATAAATAAATAAATAAATAAATAAATAAATAAATAATTAAATAAATACATAAATGAATAAACAAATAAATAATAAATAAATTATTAATTTAAATAAATAAATAAAAAAATTATTCAAAAAATAAATCAATAAATAAATCTATAAAAAAAACATTAAAATAAACTATAAAAAATGGGTAAAAATCAATAATAAATAAATAAATAAACAAATTAATAAATAAATAAATGAATAAATAAATAAATAAAGTAAAAAAATAATAAATTAATAAATAAAGAAATAAATAAATAATAAAATAAATAAATAAGCAAATTAATAAAAAAATAAAAAAATAAATAAATAAATGAACAAACAAAAAAAAACCTTTAAAAATTGAAAAAAATAAATAAATTTATAAATAAATAAATCAATAAAAATATAAATAAATTAATAAATAAATAAAGAAATCAATTAATAAATAAATAAATAAATATATAAATTAATAAATAAAGAAATAAATAAATAATAAAATGAATAAAATAATAAATAAATAAATAAATAAATAAATGTATAAATTAATAAATAAATAAATACACAATTCAATAAATATATAAAAAATAAATTGATGAAAAAATAAATAAATAAATAAATTAATAACAAACAATTAAATAAAAAAATAAGTAAATAAATTAATTAAAAAATAAAACAATAAATACGTAAATAAATAAATAAACGAATAAACAAATAAATAAATAAAAAAAAAAAAAATAAAAAAAAATAAATAAAAAGAGTAAAAATAATAATAAAATAAATTAATAAATTAATAAATTAATAAATAAAAAAAATCATCAAAAAATAAACAAATAAAGAAATAAATAAATAAATAAATACATCAAAAATATATTAATTAAAAAATTAATAAATAAATAAATTAATTAATAAGTTAATAAATAAATAAATGAATAAATAAATAAATAAATAAATAAATAAATAAATAAATAAATAAATAAATAAATAAATAAATGAATAAATAAATAAATAAATTATGCAGTGTTCCCTTGCATTCCGTTCATCTGGCATTATGAACTGGCATTTTGATCCTTAATGAAGGCTTTCCTGGAGGATAAATATGATTTAGTCGAAAGCCGTACGTTTCGGAAGAACTCAGCGAAGAGGTTTGCAGAACTGGCATCGGTGGAGGAGCTTCGATTACAGTAGGTGACGTCTGCCGGAGTACCAGCTGATCTTTTGCGAGCGATTACGAAAGACGGGAACGACGATGTGTTTTCTTTGAAGCCACCACTTTGAAGGAAGTTATCGATATACTCATGAAAGCGAACTTCATGCAAATTGTTGTACTCGGTATCACGCAGACGGTTACACAGATTACGCAATTGCGGATTCCACCACGGTTGTTGGAAATCCATAGAATGTCACCGAACCTTTATCGGAATTGGATTACTTTATAAATATTGTCATAGAATACGGACACGTATCAATGGTAGGTAAGGCAATGGCACCCAAACGCTGAGATTCTCGCATTAATAGCATCTAAATCATACCGTGGAAATTGTACTCACTGCGTGCTGCTGGATACGATGATGGATGGTCGCTCGAACAGATAACAACTTTCAAAACTAATGCCTTATTATGGTGATCAACTTTCAAAATGGCAGATGGTGGTTCAAACGGCTCAATAGGATCTGAATCACTGAAGAGCCCCTGGTCGAGAAGTTTAGCATAGGATGATACACAATGCAAAGGTTTCACCACACTATTGATGAATCTACGTTACGGTCGGCCAGCAGATGGAAATGATGTGAAACTGATAATGACGTATGGAATATTTTTTAGTACATCATCACTTTTGTGGTTTTGGATTTAAAACCTAGGTGTCGCATGCACTGGTGCAGTTTCGCGTAGATTCATCAATTGGCGAATCAAAGCAAAGCTTAAACTGGTCATGCGATACCTAGTTTTAAGATCCGCACCCACTCGCCATCTGTGCCTCAATCGTCACTTTGATTCTTCAATAGGCCTTTTAAACGTACAAATGCCTTTCTCTATCTAGCACACATGGATGAATGGACGGTTTGTTTATCCACTAATCTGTTTCCTTCTTGCTCTCACTCGTTCGATTTAAATGGTGCAGTTGTGTGCGCCGATTGAACGTCAAAAAGCTCAATTGATGAATTTAAGCAAAGGTAAAACTAGACTTGCGACACCTAGTTTTCAGATTTACAATTACAAAACTGATGATCGGTGATAAAAATGTATTTGCGGAAAAAGGCTACCCCAGAAAGAGTCTAATTCATATTTTTCATTCTGCTTTCGAGTTCTGCTTGAGCTAGTCGTTGACTACAAACTCAGAGGTTTTCAAAAGTTATTTCAGAGGGTTTGAATGGCCAAGGAGTTGGACGATCAGAACACTCTAGGCAAATACATAGTTTCAACGGCAAGTCTGTGTTATCTTAGAGTAAATCAAATTTTACATCCCGATATTGTTTTCTCGGGTAGCTTTTCTGTAGAATTTTCTGTTTTTCCACCCCGATGGGAATGTTGATCAAAAGTAGTCTTTTTTCTTCTCGGAACAGAGCGATAAAAATATCACTCTCTGCTTGCCAGGCCAGGTACAACAGGCAAGTCTAAGTTTGTCTCGATTTGATTCATCCAAGGTAATATTATCATACTGCTGTTGTAGCCGTTCGTTTGCCACCCGGAGGATCCTGCTGACTGATAAAGTTTGATTTACATTCGTTGAATATGATTTGTTTGCTGTTACCGAGAAGCCGAGAACGGCATAACCTGAAGTGTTGTGATAAGTTGGTACAAGAGGATGACGATGATTTGAAGGATTTCAGGACAATCTTTTCACAAGGTGCTACGGTGAACTCGGTGCGATAAGATGAACGAGCAGAAGGAATTGAAACTTTGGAACTTTTGTGAAGTTTTTCTCCGGACACAGCTAATCCAACTTAATGCTGAATTCGTTTCCATCAGATTTTGCATTTAGGGTCGTAAGCTGAGATGGCAAAAAGTATAGATCCTTTCGACAGAATGCTACGCATACCGCATTTCCATAATTGGATTCCTCCTGGCATTGCCCAGCTATTCCAATGGCATCCAATCAGTGTGATAGCTCTTCCGTTTCTATTGAAATTCCTGTCCTGTGGACGCTCCCATCACCCCCCGAAAATGGGAAAATTCAAAGAAATTGAACTACAACAGATGTAATCCGGACCTCATATTGCATTAAACGAAATTGCCCAGTAACAGCCAGTTAACCTAACCAGAATCAATCACCGACAAATTCTCATAAGCAGCCTTTCCACTTTTCCAACCTTCCTAAGGGGGGACAAGGCACACAACAAGAAGCAAGCACATTCGCTACGAAGTGAAAATAACGAAAATGGAAAAACTTTTTGTCATCGTTTGCGAACGACAACTCAGCCTTAACCTCCAAAACCTGGGGCATCATTGCGAAAGTAGAAGCAAAGCAGTTTTTGTATGAAAAAGTCTCTCGTTTTGACTTGCACAATGAGGTCGTTTCTTGTGAGCCACCGCCTCCGGGCTCCCGGCTGAGGAAAGACAACAGCACTAGGAAAAATGAAGATAAATTCCTAAATAATGGATCCGATTACTCATCTCATTTGTAGGATTATCACGCATTTTGACCTGTGTCGACGACTACGTTGACTGCGATCCACCGTTTCTGTGATTCCTTGGTATGGTTGGAGTTGGAGATTTCCACCGAAGACATGTAATCCGAAATTTTACGTGCACGGGTTCACCCCCGGGTGAAAAAGGATGGATCTGTTCCTGGAAAATAATGTCAACAGTTAGTCTTCACTCTTGCATTAGGAGACAAAGTTAAACCGAGCATCCTGGTTATTGAGTTAAATTTTGTTTTTTTTTCAAAAGGGAAATAGGCATTGGCGTAGCTAATTGGGGTACTAAGGGGGGCAGGCCCCCTCCAGAATTATCAAGGCTCTTCCTTCAGAATTATTGGGGAAAAACTATATTACATCCTGATGTCGTCGGCGTGGGCGTCGTAGTGGAATACCTGTATAATGAGAGAGAGAAGGATTAGTATTTTCCAAATGGAAAATACTAATCCTTCTCTCTCTCATTATATTACATCGATATTTAATCGATGGCATAATAAGACGTGATCAGGCTCTACAAATTGGTCATGAGCCTAAGGATTTTTCTTTAACTTCTGGGAACTTCGCAAAACTTCAAGGACTTATGAGAAGTTCAAGAAACATCGCAGAAAGTGAGGAGCTTCATAGATCTTCAGAAAAACTCTTAGAAACTAGGATCTTGGAAAAGTTTTGAAAACTGCGTAGAAGTGAAAAATTTATTTAAGTTTGAGGAGCTTCGTAGAAGGTAAGGGAAATTATTTTATTTCAGGGAAGCTCATTATAATTTCAGGGCACTTTTTTAAGCCTCATGGATTTGGAATAGTTTTGGAAATTACGTTTCAATTTAAAAAAATCAGTTCGTGTAACTTTGAGGCAAATAAACGAGAAACGTAGAGGTGCAGCACTGTTTGTAGAAGTTTTGTGAATTTCGTAGCATTTTGAGGGGCTGCGTTAAACTTCATATAAGTGTAACGAATTTTGAATACGTTCAAGGAATTTTGCAGAAGATCTAAAATAGATCAATAAACTTCTAAGAACTTTAGGGATTCTCGCTTCAGTTTAGGGAACTTCGTTGCAGTTTGTCAGAGTTCTTCACATAATTGTTCACTAGGTTCAATGAACCAAATTTGTGCCGGAAATCGGCCATTTTGATTCACGCCGAATTTTTTAAAATGGCGTATTCGATATTTTTCAATTAATCATAGCACGAAAACGGATCAACAAATCGAAATGACGTCTGATCAGTGATTTTTATTTGACAAAAAATATAATTGGAAGAAGAGAACTTCTGCGTACTCGGGTAAGTTCAATGAACTTCAGAAATGTTGTGTTAACTTCAAAAAAGTTCCATAGCTTCCCTTTCAAGTACTTCGGGGAAGCTCTAAGATAATCGAAAAAGTTTTACGAACTTCAATAAATTCTACGAAATGTTGGCAAATGTCTTGTCTTTTCTGAAATCTTCGATCAGCTGAAAAACTTTTGAATAAGTCCTAGTCAACAAGCAATGTCTGAAATAATATTTAAAAGTATTTATTTTAATGAAAGTACTAGTACTTTATTTGTATGAAAAGCACTAGTTCAACATTATGCATTGAAAAATTTCCCTATGGACTCGATGACGGTGACTAGCTTGATGGCGGGAAACAGTGAGGCTGATGAAGGCTCGGTGAAAGCGTCTGGCGACGCCGGTCGGCGAGCACAATGGCGGACTCTGGCGAACAAATGTTGGCTCCGCTGAGAGTTTTTGGTTCCAGGCCTGGAGATGGCGGACTTGGATTTTACGGGTGTGTGGAGACCTGCTCGGTACAATTTGGGGTGAAACTCGAATCCTAATCTTCCTGCTTCCAACCCCTTGGTTGGGAAACTACGGCTGGTATAGCGCAACCACGCGGAATAATTAAACAATTACTCCAAAGCGAGTCCAACCTCGGTACCGTTCAGAGGCCAGTTCTCCACCAAAAGCTACCCTCACAACTAATGGGTCCTAAAGGGCATAAAAGAAACGGTCTTAGGCCCGATTGTGACATGTGGCCTCTTCAATCCCTGTTCCATGCCTGACTCTCTCTCTCTCTACACTCCTGCCCAGCGCTGCCATTTATACAGATTTATCTGTATTATACAGATTGTTTAATCTTAATACAGACCCGATACAGAATACAGATTTATCACAGATTTTTAAATTACAATACAGATTTATACAGATTTTTATAAAATGAATGTTATGGTGTTTTTGACAGCATTCACAACCAGAGGACCAACCGCTTTCGGATGCATATGGAGCTGGTAGTAAACGATTTGAGATTGTATGTGGATTTACAGTATTAATTGAATATTTCCAATATAAGCATGTATGTTAAATACAAGAAAAGTGCCCGAGCACATTAAAATGGTACAAATACAAGTACTCGTAAACATTTTACTTGCATTGAAAATGTATTTCGTAAGAAATTGCGGATTTTCTGATATTCTCCATACTGCAAAAATGATTTTACCAGCACTGGCGGGGCAACATCTCTCGACTTTTCTGTGTAACTACCACACAAATGATGTAATTAATTGTATTCATCTATATTAAAAATATCAAATAGTAATGAACTCGTGCACTTTTTTGCATTTAAAACTGCTTATCAGGAAGATAATGAATAGAAACTAAAATCTCCATACATTTTCAAACGGCTTCATATCACTCTTATAAATAAGTACGGACGATATCACAAATGGCGCAATTATATCCCGTATGGTTAGTACGATAGCCCGAATAGGTGTTTAAGCACTTTTTATGGTTATTTTGTATGCACTGTATTTGTAAAACAACAAAACATGATTAATTAAGAAAAAAATCGTCAATACAGAAAATACAGATTTTTTAATAGAGTGGATACAGATTTTTTATAAAACCACCTGGCAGCTCTGCTCCTGCCACTACGACACTCTTACTTTACTTCACTATACTTTTAACGGTTTTCAGCTTATCCAACTGCTCTCGTTTAAGTTTACTTGGCAAGTGGCGGAAGAAGTTTCCGTGCTACTCGCCGTTCCCTTTCTTTGTGCTACTCGTACCCATTCTCCTATTTTCCACTGAACTCAAATTGTTGGCTCATCACCTATTCCAGCAGTTGGTAGTAAACTGTGGTATTGTATAGTGTACTAAAACTAGGGGTATCTTTATAGCAATTAAAGTTTGAATTTAAATGGAGACATTCAAAATTCGATAAACTTACATAAATACAACAACAGATGTTACAAACGGTATCACAATAGAGATCTTCAGAATATTATCTGATCAGCATGAAGTCTTGCCTGCCATAATATCTAGAGGACTTTTTAAAGGGTTTTAATTAAAAGTAGGTATGATCAACCTGATACTATCTAATAGACATGAAATGATATGCTGAATAATTCACGATCTTCAGACTAAAACATGATCAACCAAAACTCTTTACAAAATATCCAAAGGAATTTATGCAGATCTTTTATCAATCAGACGTCGTGAAACGATTGTTGATGAGCCTGCAATCCTGAGAACATGATCTGAGAAACATGGTTGGAATTATTGACCAGATGGTCACAATAAAACCTGGTCTTGACAAAATATTCAAAGTCAGTGTTCACTCGGCTGTCGACAGAAGCAGACCTTTCTCAATGTATGTCACGCGATCGGTTACTCGGCAGCAACCATTGTGTGGTCCTCCTCATTGTTCTTCATCAACAGTTCTTTCAGTCGACGTGTCGTCGGCTTTGGAAAGCAACCGTTTCGTGATGAATGTGTGAATGCTGACCACGTTTTGCGTCCATTGCTGCAATGGAAGCGCTCCGACCCCCGTTGGCGAAACTGCCATACAATGAAACCACTGGAAGCGGCTCCCGTTTTGGTGGAGGAGGCTTATTGGATAGCGGAAGATAAAATGTTTATTGTGTTGTACCTTTTGACTATAGTTTTAAGATGTATTGTAAAGTGAACAAGAATCCTCGGCTCTGTAAAGTTAATTCGATTGAGCCTTATCAAATAAATTAATAAACAAAAAAAATATATATCCAAAGTACCTTACGCTGACTATTCTACTATTTTGCAAAAATATCTCGGAGACATTATTTTATCTACAGAACGATTGAAGACCTTCCGAATAGTTCCTTATCAACCTGAATTCTTGAGAATTGATCCAGAAAACAATATGGAGAACTTAGATTCAATGAAGATTTTGAAATACTTCCTAATCATCCTTCTACCTTGGAAGAATATCTAAGAAATATGATTTAATGTCTTGAACAATTGGAGGTCTCCAGAATAATACCAGATCAACAAGAAGTCTTGATAAAATATTCAATGAACTTTTTGGAGATCAATGATTAGTTGAAGTTCTTTGAAATAAATCCTGATCCACCTGATGTCTTGACAACATATCCAGAAGACTTTATGAAGGTGAAGGTTGAAGGTTTTAGGAATAATTCTGGATCAACCTGTTTTCTGAAAGAAATGTCTTTGAAACAAGATTTCAAATTTAGAATAGTTGGAGATCTTCAAAATAAAACCTGATGATCATTGATCAATTGAACGTTTTTGAAATGATTCTAGATCAACCTGCTATCATCCAGAAGAATTGTCAAAATATCCAGAGAACATTACGCAAGTATTTGACCAACTGAAAGACATTAGAATAACCTGCTCTCTGAAAAATATCTGAGATTTAAATTACGGGATACTTGAAGACCTCCAGAATAACTTCAAGTCTTGACACAATATTCGGAGAAAATGGTGCAGGTCTTTGATCATCTGATGGTCTCTGGAATAATTTCTGATCATCCTGCTAAAGTTAAAGATCTTCATTCCAGCAGTCAAAGATCAAATTATCCAGTGAACTTTATGCAGGTCCTTGATCATCTGAAGATCTTTGGAATAATGCCAGATAAACCTACTTTATTGCGAGAATATCTTAGAGACATGATTTGTTTTACTAAACAATTAGAGATCTTCAGAATAATAGGCAGGATATTCAGAATATTTTTCGTGAGCCACCGCACGTAATTTTTGGTTCATTTTATAGATAACTAGCTGAGTGTGCTTGTGACAGACACGACAGGACAGGACAGGACAGGACAGGACAGGACAGGACAGGACAGGACAGGACAGGACAGGACAGGACAGGACAGGACAGGACAGGACAGGACAGGACAGGACAGGACAGGACAGGACAGGACAGGACAGGACAGGACAGGACAGGACAGGACAGGACAGGACAGGACAGGACAGGACAGGACAGGACAGGACAGGACAGGACAGGACAGGACAGGACAGGACAGGACAGGACAGGACAGGACAGGACAGGACAGGACAGGACAGGACAGGACAGGACAGGACAGGACAGGACAGGACAGGACAGGACAGGACAGGACAGGACAGGACAGGACAGGACAGGACAGGACAGGACAGGACAGGACAGGACAGGACAGGACAGGACAGGACAGGACAGGACAGGACAGGACAGGACAGGACAGGACAGGACAGGACAGGACAGGACAGGACAGGACAGGACAGGACAGGACAGGACAGGACAGGACAGGACAGGACAGGACAGGACAGGACAGGACAGGACAGGACAGGACAGGACAGGACAGGACAGGACAGGACAGGACAGGACAGGACAGGACAGGACAGGACAGGACAGGACAGGACAGGACAGGACAGGACAGGACAGGACAGGACAGGACAGGACAGGACAGGACAGGACAGGACAGGACAGGACAGGACAGGACAGGACAGGACAGGACAGGACAGGACAGGACAGGACAGGACAGGACAGGACAGGACAGGACAGGACAGGACAGGACAGGACAGGACAGGACAGGACAGGACAGGACAGGACAGGACAGGACAGGACAGGACAGGACAGGACAGGACAGGACAGGACAGGACAGGACAGGACAGGACAGGACAGGACAGGACAGGACAGGACAGGACAGGACAGGACAGGACAGGACAGGACAGGACAGGACAGGACAGGACAGGACAGGACAGGACAGGACAGGACAGGACAGGACAGGACAGGACAGGACAGGACAGGACAGGACAGGACAGGACAGGACAGGACAGGACAGGACAGGACAGGACAGGACAGGACAGGACAGGACAGGACAGGACAGGACAGGACAGGACAGGACAGGACAGGACAGGACAGGACAGGACAGGACAGGACAGGACAGGACAGGACAGGACAGGACAGGACAGGACAGGACAGGACAGGACAGGACAGGACAGGACAGGACAGGACAGGACAGGACAGGACAGGACAGGACAGGACAGGACAGGACAGGACAGGACAGGACAGGACAGGACAGGACAGGACAGGACAGGACAGGACAGGACAGGACAGGACAGGACAGGACAGGACAGGACAGGACAGGACAGGACAGGACAGGACAGGACAGGACAGGACAGGACAGGACAGGACAGGACAGGACAGGACAGGACAGGACAGGACAGGACAGGACAGGACAGGACAGGACAGGACAGGACAGGACAGGACAGGACAGGACAGGACAGGACAGGACAGGACAGGACAGGACAGGACAGGACAGGACAGGACAGGACAGGACAGGACAGGACAGGACAGGACAGGACAGGACAGGACAGGACAGGACAGGACAGGACAGGACAGGACAGGACAGGACAGGACAGGACAGGACAGGACAGGACAGGACAGGACAGGACAGGACAGGACAGGACAGGACAGGACAGGACAGGACAGGACAGGACAGGACAGGACAGGACAGGACAGGACAGGACAGGACAGGACAGGACAGGACAGGACAGGACAGGACAGGACAGGACAGGACAGGACAGGACAGGACAGGACAGGACAGGACAGGACAGGACAGGACAGGACAGGACAGGACAGGACAGGACAGGACAGGACAGGACAGGACAGGACAGACCTCTATATACCTAGATAAAAAGGGAAAATTGATTGGAAGAGTTTCTTGCTGAAATTTTCCAAACGCGAGAAATTTCGCGATCAATCATATAAATTCGAGATTTTTTTGCTTTTTTCTAGCATCCAGAAAAGAACCGTTTTGTCGTGATGTGAATGGACGCACATGTGGGCTGCAGCTTGCTGCTAGCGGGCAGCCTTTCGTTGTGTACTGGAGAACAATGTTCAAGAGTTCAACACCACGCACCGAAAGCACTACTGCTGCTGCTGCTGATGATGACCCAATTAGTGATAATTTTGATTACCATTGCAACAGTTGGAAATTTGTGTAATTTTCAAAAGTGACCTATTGAAAATTGATAAAGTGTTAATTTTAGCAGATTTGTAGAAAAATTTCCAATCTATTGACTTGTTTAGTCTTAAAATCCATCCGCTATTGACAGAGTTATAAGTGGTCAATACATGACCACTTTTCGTAACGCGATCGATTTTGGTTTTTTTGAAATTGCACCCCAATATGTTGCCGAAAGACGAAATCCTACGTCGAAATTATGTAAAGGTTCATGCAAATAGATTGGTTTAGTTACCCGGCGCCATACCACCCTTCAGGGCATTCCAAGCAACATTGCATTTCAATTATCATATTTTCCATCTCCCATAGTCAGCTTCAAATATTCATGGCATCACTTCCATGTTACAGGAATTGCCAAATGGGTCCTTGAGAATGATCCTGAATGATATTCAGGTTAAAGGATACTTCAAAACTACCACCCTTTGCGTTTGAGTCGAAAGAAATGTAATTTTCTAAGAATTTCAATTATCATATTTTCCATCTCTCATAGTCAGCTTCAAATATTCATGGCATCACTTCCATGTTCCAGAAATTGTCCAATGGGTTCTTGAGAATGATTCTGATTGAAATTTAGGTCAAAGGATATTTCAAAACTACCACCCTTTGCGTTTGAGTCGAAAGAAATGGTATTTACTACCAGGGTTTGCGTTTAAGTTCATTGGATTTTTTTTATTTCCTAGAACTTGAAGGAACCTTTGGCGTCTTCCTTGTTTAGATGATAAATGAAGAATGGGATGCTGAGTTCAAATTAAAGTTTGTTACCTTTAATCTTTGTTCGTTTGGTTATTTGGCATGACTTTTTGCGTTTTAATTTGCAAAATAGTGTCTTTTTACAGCGGTACATTCCTTCACGCCTGAATATATGCAATGTTGCTTGGAATGCCCTGAAGGGTGGTATGGCGCCGGGTAACTAAACCGATCTCATGCAAATCAGAGAAGATTAAGTCTGATCGATTCGTCAGTTGGCGTGGAACATTAACACTAAGTGTAGAGCCGGAAAATCGCTCGCCACAGAAGCGTTTAAAGCCAACAAGAAGTAGAAAGATTAAAAATCGCTTTTCTATGATAAATAGAACCAGACTTATGGTCACCCAATGGTTTACCCAATGAAATAAGGATAAATGTATTCAATTGGGTAGACCACATTCCCACATCAAACACTATATCCTGCCTTGAAATTGTTCCAAGCACAGAAATTCCGGCATCACCTGTCTTTCCACCCGAATCGATCGTTTATCGCTGGCAATTACGAAGCTGGGAGGGAGGAAAATTTCCCCCATCGAACCAACGACCGGGAAAAGCGCGTTCGTTTTCCCTTCACCATCAACCATCCCGTAACCACTTTCGTCAAGTGGAGCGTGAAAAGGGAGCGCGCTGTGTGGGTTATTGTTGTTGATTTTTTTGTTTTTCTTGTGTGCGTGATTTTATTGGGCTGTTGCGGTTGAGGAGCCACATAAGTTCAAAAGGTACGCGCTCGCGAGCTTGATGTCTAACCATGATTGAACACCGCTGTGGCGTCGCGTCGGTTGCGTCGGAATGTTATGAAGGGAAACGGCACGTTGTCGGTTGGATATTGGAAGGTAGGTTCGTTTGCGTGTTTGTGGTTCGCTGACGGAGGAAAAAAAAATAAAACCCAACATTCGATGGGATGCCGAAATGAGAATTCCAAGGATTGCCACCACGCGTCGTCACCCAGGCGCAGCTTCTGAGGAAGTGTGTGATTTCCACGGTGGAACGGTGGCCACAACCGCCTTCTTTCTTTTGAGATGAGGTTTTCTGTTTACGTTACATTTGATACGTGATGTTTTTTGATGGGCAATTTTTCTGCGAATTTGCAAATGCCTCTGGGGTGAAAGACGGTTTTAGATAATAAAATTGGCTTTTCGTAGAAGATGAAAGGTGTTTGCGTTTGGACGGCTTTGGGTTAATAAATGTTTATATATTTCGGAATTACTTTCCATTTATCTACCCTGGGGCGCCGTGGTGATAAGGGCTTAGATCAAAAAGTACGTATGCAAATTTTAAATGAATTTTTTTCCCCCCCGGAAGAGCTTTTTCCAAACACTTGCAGCAGCGTGTCTAACGAACGGAGTAACTTTCCGACGGGTAGTTTTTTTTCTTATTCATGGGTAATCTTTTAGTCGCACGAGTCACAACTTGAACAGTGGAACAGTTTGTGCAAGAGGAAACTTTCATGCTTGTGAAATTTTCATAAAGAGGATTTCCATTTTCTGTTTTTTTTCTACTGCAGTATTGTTGCTGATCGTTCATTACAAGAGCATTGGATTTACCTCTTTCGGAAAAGTTTCATGTGCAAGCTGTCAGAATCCTGACACTTTTCTGTTGCTACGCTAAACAATTCCAACTGCTGTTATGGAAAAGCAATTTCAGCTCACTCAGAGCCTGAGATCTTTCTGAAAAGGGCAACTGTTGGCTGATGTTACTCTTTGTTGATTTCTCCGTCACAGTTGGAATTCCTTAACTTACCTTTACATCTACACCCAACCGGATAATGCGGATTGAAGTTTTTCGAAGGCCATTAGAACGAAATGTTATTGGGCTGCCTGGGCATTACAGCTTGACTTTGCTCAAATACTTTCTGCGGCTGTGGAATAGTTCTAGCGATGTTTCATCACTACCTAAAGCTTCACGTAGCCGAAAGCATTTTTTCCTTGTAGATTTGAAGACATACTACAAATCTCCGCGTACAGTAGTAGTAAAATAATGTTTATTTCTGTTGATTATGATAGTACATTGATTTAACATTTTAATTGATAAGCCTACCTGGCTCTTCATCTTTGTTTAATTTTATATTCTGATTTAATATTTGCGTTTTTGGAATGTTTGGAACCAATTGCATCAACCTTTGATTTCATTTTGGATTCGGAGGAGGAAAAATACGACCGCGCAAATTAGGAGTTAACTGCTTTCATTTTGAAGTCCAGAGAGAAGCAGCATAATTTTGCAACAAGTGTCCCGGTTTATGCGGAAATTATGCAGTGTTTTGAGCTGACCATCGTTCCAATCGCAAGAAGTTCGCAAGCAGGACGATAAACCAAATCAAGCGCTTATCTATACCTGTAATATATAAGGATTCAATCCTCCCTATGATTCTCAGCTGCGGCCAATTGAAAATGTTTTGATCAAGCACAACACGAAGATCTACTCCAATTACTTTGCACTAAAAACGTAGAAAGATTGATTGAAAAGGCAAAGGAAGGACGTTCCTAGCAAACATTTTTCAATCACTATGACTAAGGTCCCAGCCTGGGGCTCCCAGCTAGCTGTCTCAAAGTTACCAGGGACGGTTTTTTTTTCCAGCAACAATAATCACTATTTCTAACGAAAGCAATCGTTTGAATTTATAGGATAAGTGTACCATTTTTTGGCACTAGTGGTCCAGGTTTTGGCCCTAGGGTCTTAGCAAAGAAAGGAAGCTCATCTCTGCTTCGAAAAGTGAAAAAAAATCAATGTACTTTAGAAAGCCACCTAGCGGTGGAAAGTACGCTTTTTACACGGAAAATATAGTTAGCATTATACCAGTTTTAATGACAGGTATAAGTACAGCTTGACTGCTTTAAAGCGGTTTTATAACAAACGAAATATTTTTCTACCAATACAATTCATTCGTATAGTAACGTATACGGCAAAGTAGAAAACCGAAAATTCCAACACGGGCCAATTAACCACTTCATTCGAGCAGTTAAAATGACGTTTACTACCACTTGAACTTCGTAATAGAAGAATAAAAAAAATTTCTTCTAGAATAACGAGAAAAGTAGCCGAAATTTGTGTGTTTCATAAAAAAATAGTAATTTGTTGGTCCTGTTTTGTGAAATTGCTGGTAGAAAGTCACACCAAAACTGCTTGACAAAGTGGTCAATTGATTTTACTCTCGATTTGTATGTAAAACATAACGTCGGACAAAATGCGCTGTATTCGCACAACGTTGTATTTGTACAATCTGTCGAATTGAAATATGCTTATGGCGGTAACCCTCAACGAGTATTGTCATTCCACTTGGAAGCTGTAAGATAAGACTCGCGAAAAAAAAAAATTATTTCTTTTGTTTTATACGTTAAACGCATCATTGGGTGATTACAAACAAGAAAAAAAACAAATCGATTTTCATGTCTGATTTTCCCGAAGGGCTATTCCCTGCTCTTGATTATTGAATCGAAAATACGAAAGTGAAAAAAAAACACAAAAATTCATCATTACTCATTACAAAATAAATAAAAAACAATAAAAATGTAAAATTCGAAAAAAATACATAAATATTTGACGAATAAAATAAATACACAAATATTCGCTACTGACAGAAAAATACTAAAAATGCGATAAAACTGCCAAACACAGACAAATGCGAGCTCAAATCACAAAAAAAAATGCATTAAAATATATTATTGACGTTATTTCACTGCCTGGTAACTTTATAGTACCCATTCATGTGTAGGATTTCTCCCATTTTGTGAAAAACACAATTATGACGGTAAGCTCCAACTCGGATTAACTTTTAATACCGTCCCTGTTTGGATGATTTGCATTTTTTTTCTTCTAAGAGTCGTGTTGATCAACTCTGATGTCAACATCAAAGCAGCCAGACATTCTTGATCGGGATTTAATCCGAGGATAATAACGGTTGGAGCTCACCACCATAAATGATTAATAAATTGCCTATTAATCAGTAACTGTAATCCACAAATGAGTAAAAATTGTTCATCGATGGATAACCGAGTGCATAACACATACTAATTCATGAGCTCGTTCACGAGCTTATTAATGGAATATGTGTGATACAAGAATTTATCAAACTGCATGTAATTTTACTCATCACTGAGTATTTTATAGTTAGCGTGTGATTAATGCATTTGTCAAACAGAACGCGAAACAAAACGTCAAATAATATCAAAACAACAACATATTTGAGTTGTTTTCCTCGGTTCCAGTATATGTTTCGGATTAACTTTTAATATCGTCCCTGTTTGGAAGATCTGTCAAATTTTGGTTTAAGATAGAACTGATCAACACCGACGTCAACACCAAATCAACCTTACACTCTGGATCGGGATTTAATCCGAGGATAGTACCGGTTGGAGCTTACCGCCATAACTGATTTCAATACATTCATTCAAGAAAAATACACTTTTGTTTTTTTAATGTAGACAAAATAACTTTTCCTATTAAAATACAATATAATACATTATTACACAAAATTAATCCAAAATACACAAGTGAATCGCCTTTCGGATTTACCAGCTTTCAAGTGGTCAACGTCAGTTTGATTTGGTATCGACATTGGTGTAAATCAATACAATCATAAGCAAACATTTAGCAGATTTTCCTAACAGGGCCGGTATTAAAAGTTAATACGAGTTGGAGTTTGCCGCCATTAATGTAGAATTGGGATCTTCTCTCGCTTCTGCTCATACCAAGTTTGAGATCATGGTTACCAATTTGGAATCTGTTAGCTAGCTTTGAAGAAAATATATTTGTTCCAAAAGTCGGACGGTATCTTTATTTCCAGTTTATGGAAAAATATTCATGGAAACATTTTATACAATGCGATAAAATTTAATTATAACGTTTGAAAAAGAACATTATTTATGTTCAAATTTTAAGGAGGAGGGAGAGGGGTTACAACATTTTCTGGCTTGACAACTTCCCACTTCCGTGTGAAATTTTTAATGGATCTTACCGAGGGGAAGTCAGGTTTCCTTAGAGTACCTCTTGTATTCAGATTTCTCATAGTTACTCTGGATTAATCTGGTTTGCTGCGAGAACACAAATAACTGAGCATATTGTTTTGGATCCTGACCCTGCAGTTGACAGTCCATCGACAAAAAGAAAGCACTATGAAAACAAAAGTCTAACTACACAAAGAAAACGATCCTATTTCTAGTCTCGGTTCTAAAAGTTTATTATTTTCTCTTGTAAATAACAAAAACAAGATGCAACATAATTCTTAGTTTGAGTGGTGGTAGTAAGAAGATATTTCTAATTAATAATAATAAATTGAAAAGTTAGCAAACGTCTTATAAAATGCTCTACAACCTAGTCTACAAAATTAACTGAAGGGTGATTTTTCACAGCGATGAATGTGCTTATATGTATATTAAAAAATATCAAACGTCGCTTCGACGAAACTCTCAGTACTCCCACGTAAACTAACACCACTTCTCTGATGGTGGTGTTGGTTTGCGTGGAAGGAAGTGGTGAGCGTTTCACCGAATTTTGTTTGAGTTTTAGTTTAAAAAAGCGGTTTCGTCGTTTTGATGGAAAAGCATTCTTTGTATTCGAATCAATTTGAAATTGCTTTCAGTGTAGAACTGGTTTGACTTTTAAATTTTAAATTGTTTCCAGTGTAAAACTGGTTTGACAGCTGCTGTTCCTGCTGCGCTAGCGGGTATTTTTTTATTTGCATCAGTTATTTTTTTACAAAATGGGACGAAAAATTTGCGCCATTCCACGCTGTTATAATTCCGCAGCTCAGAATGATATTTCTTTTTATTCTGTCGCAAAACGGTAAGTAATCCGGTAATCCGTTTGCGCAGGCAACATATTCATATTGCTTAACTGTTTTCTAGCAACATTGAAAATCGTGAAAAATGGCTGAAAATTATTAGCAGAGCAGAAATCAGCGAATTGAATTTGTTTGTCTGCTCGGATCATTTCGCCGACGTTGATTTTGTCCAATTCCCCGGCAACGTGACAGATAACCTTAGTTTCACGTACCCACTTGCAAATAGTAGATGTCGCCACACAACGTAAACAAAGGGACTGACCTTAACCGCCGCAACGGTATTTCTCTATGGGAAACCAAATGTTTGCTTCACCATGTATGGATGTCAAACAACAAGCAAGAATGACGTATGAAAAGAGCGAATTTATGATTTTCGTGGTGAAATGAAATAAATCCAAACTAATCGAAACAGATTGATGAAGGTCTTCCTTATATAATCAAATGGAAATAAATATACTTTGGTCACTTCTATATTTTGCTCTTGAATATTATCAGCCTTGAGAATAATGTTCCTGAGCATAGCTGTGCGATGAATACAAAAGCCGTATCAATAAAATGAATTTACTTCCCCATATTTATATTGCGGGGTAAAAAAAAATAAAAAATTGATCCTTATTCGCGGTGAGTAACAGGTTTGCTGTGTGAAAACTAACATTTCGTATATCCATGCACTAACATAGTGTAGTACTTGAACTTCGACTAGAATGGGGTACGATTATAGATGTACTTGGGACCGAGTAGTGAGCCAATTTAAAATCGTTAGTTTCATACGGTTGATTGTACTAACGTTGTACTCTTTTAAGCTATTAACTCAAATTGTATATTATGCAGTACTAGCTGCATTTAATTAGTACGCTCTTTTTCGCTGCAAAACCATTCTTTATTTGTTCATCATCGACGACAATAGCAATAGCGTCGAAAACATCGAAAGTATGCACGCTCAATTCTCATTTGTTTCGATTCATTCGATGGTAATCACTTATTTTCGTTTTACAAATCCTATGTTTAAGCTTTTGGTTTTGTTCTGCTCAAAGACACACGCAGCTTCACAAAAAAAGATTCATAAACTGATTATGTACATGCAATAAGATTATCTCTAAAATTACTTTTTATTTACTGTACGTCATTTCCGCATTTGCCCTATTCAGATAACACTTCTGAAATTTGTAAGTTTGACAGAACCACCAGCACCAAATTTTCGGGGTACACTGGAAATGTACTGGACTTGTCAAGTTGCCCCCGGGTTGATTTTGTCAATGCATCGATGAAATCACATGGGTAAGTGAAAATAATATAAAGTGAAAATACCACGGATTAATCAAAAGAAATTGCACGCACTATCGGAAACAACTTGATATGCCATAGAGATTGCTGACGTTTATCGTACACACACTAGGTAGCGTATACGTATACGAGAAATGTTTTCATCGGGAAAAAATCTTTCAGAGCTAAAAATTTTCCCGATGAAAACAAATTACTAACACAATCATACTTTAGCAATCCCTATGTTGATTTATTAGTGATGACAGGTGGAATCTGGTATAATTTATTTTATTCAAGATAAATACAGATCGTTCCGTTTATTCCGATCAAAGTGAAATCAATGTATGCTGTGCAGTGTGTGTGTTGAACACGCAGTTGTTAAACAATAAACATTAAAAGTTTATCTCATCCTCAACTTTATAAGGCGGCGTCCATTTATAACATAACGCTAAAAATAAAAATATTCTACCTCCTCCTCCTAGAAAATTAACATCGCTCATAAGCTTCTTCAGTGGTCTTATTGCACCTAACCCGCATAAACGCGAACCATACCTTGACCTTACCGAAAATGGTTACAAATTGTTTATAATCCCTGCTAAACTTTAACTGAAATGGTTATGGAACTTTACATGAACGTTTGTGTGGTAAAGTTTTAACCTTATGTATTATGGGTTTTTGGAAGGTAACCTTACAAATAATGGGTTGTTAAGAACCATTACCATTCAAAATTCTTGTTTTCTCCATACATTTTCTGAAAGAATACTATATTAGAACCTTTTTACTTACGGTTTGAGAATTTTAATGGTAATGGTTATGGTAGTCAGTAAGGTCCATGGATGGTTTTGTATTGTCGGTCAACTTTACGTGGAATATATCGCGAATTGGTAATCATTAATTTACAGGCAACCGCATCAAGTAATATGTTTGCCACTGAATTATTAACGAAAGACGAAGTCGATGAAGAGAATAAATCAAAATCACTTGCACCCCGTTGCCTCTAATCCCCTCATTTGAGAGCAAGCGTAAACTTCTAGAAGAAAAAGAAGAAGATTACATTTTTTTCTTTAAACCATTTGGCACAAATAGCATGAAGCATGTTTGCAAAACTGTGGTTACTCAATTAGAATATCGAATGAATCCTGAAATTAATAGATAAATGCAGACAGGACCTCTTGAAATGTTAATCTAGATATGGCCAGCATATGCATAAATACAAAAACTTGTTTGTACAAATTTTTGTGAGCTTTAAAACAACAGTTCGTATTAAGCAGGATGAACTGTTACGCTAACGGTCATTTCAAAACGTAGTCAGAAATTATACCGTTTTATGTCAGATTAAGCTGGCATAAACGAACACGCTAAATATAAAATGATTGAAGGAAGAAAAAATCGATGTTGATTTTTCAATCTTCATAGTAAACACTTTCTGAATCAGCGTTTGTATGAAGTTGCTATTCCTTTCTTTGGTCTTAGTCAAATTTGAAATAAATTTTAATGACTTTATTTGCGTAGATTTTTACTAGAGAGGGTCAAGTATAAGAGAGAGGCGGACTGACTGGTTTTGAGCCAAACGAACAGTCAAAGCCAGAGCCAATGGAGCACCGCCTATCTTGATTGCACTGGCAGTGTGGCTAGAAACTACCTAGGCACAGGTTGCCAAGGCAGTTTGTTTTGAATCCGCTCCTCTCTTATACTAGACCCTCTCTTATTTTTACCAAAACATATGTTCTAACCTTGTTTCGAAACAAATTTAGAAAGAATGTTAAAGTGTGAAATTTAAGATAAGGCCAATTCGACGACCATTTCTACCTAAAACTGGTACACCTACCCTAGTTATGTTTCTAGATTTCTTAGAAAAATTTCAACTTTTTAGAAATGTCAACAGAATATTTCATGATGTATTATGACACTCATAAGTTGACTTACTAATAGCACAGTGTTAGTTTTATTCAACCTATTCAACGCAAATATAAAATCTTCGAATGGTTTGCATTCAATTACATTCAATTATCGCAATTTACGTAATGAATTGAATGGAATTCTAGCCCTCAGTAAGCTAGTCGAAAAAAAAGGCTGCATTACCCTAAGTCAATCATACAAGGCCTGCAACAGCAGGCAGCTTGCTGGTGTTAGAAGCAGAAATGTTGTAAACATTGCAGTGCGTGCAAGTGAATGACGACGTAAGTCAGTTGGGCCAGACCTTGTATGATTGACATCGTGCATTATTCTGACAATTTACAATTCGCCTTCAGTCTATACCTCTTGACTCTTATGGTAAAATCCCATCAGCAATCACATTTTCATTACCTTTTCACTCCTATGAAAATCGGATAAGATACTATCAAACATTGTGTGAAGAGATGGCGGCTCGCTGGTACTATGGTGAAGTGAAGAGATAAGACAAGGTCCGCTAGATTTCATGCACATATTTTCTGATGCTTATTGGATTTTACCATAGGAGTAAAGAGTTGCAGGGTCGTCGTCAACGTCAATGCTTACTGAGCATGCAACCATATATCTGCTTTTCTTTCATAAGAGCTTATGTCGCAAACGTAACCTTTTTGTGCGAATTTCTCGAGAATGAAAAACCACTTGCCGAATGGAATTGGTGGCTTACATGGATTGACTTTGAACTACAAGAAATATACGAAAGAAGCCATTGTTTACGTTTTCGACATTGGTCCTTATGAACGCACAGTTTTGGCAGATAAATGGCCAGGGGCCAACTTTTAGAAAGTTATTTTGCAAGCAGTTCCACATATGTTCTGTGCTAACGTGCTAGATCACGTTTGATCTGATGATTTGATCTCAGATAGGTGTCTTTGAACTAGCAATGGGCGATCTTGGATCGAAACACAAAAGATCGATTCTTTTGGTTCGATTAATCGATTTTTTGAATCGATTTAAAACACGACAAAAATCGACTGGATCTATCCTTTTCATTCGATTTTTGTTTCGATCCAACAAAAAAAATTCAGTGCATTTGCATATGAAATTTAATATTGACCTGTACCTGGAGTATCAGCTCACGCTCGGGCAGTTAAAATTGTGTCTGAGCAGATCTATAGTGCCGAAAGAGTATACGATGGTTGCACACATCTGTCCTCCCACCAAAACCAACCGGAGGCCTGTGGGATATTCATGACGAAATGACAAAGAATGCTATTAATCTACATATGTACAATGTACAAACATTCACTTCTTATGACATATTTCAGGTTCAATCCTCTGCTATGTCAGAACTGGATCGCCATGAAGGCATATCGGCAGAATTACAAAATTTCTTGCATCAGCCTGTTTTCCCACGTTCTGTCGATCTTTTTCGATGATGGGAGAAAATCCGTAGAGTATATCCCCATGTAAGCCCCATTGCTTGAGACTATTTATCGAGAATGGTGACAAGTGTTCCGTCAGAAAGGCTATTCTTCAAAACTGGTGAAACCACACAGAATCGATATCGACTCAATGCAAAACGCATGGCTCAATTAGCTTTCTTGGGATCCCTCTCAGATGAGTTTTGAGATATCTGAATTAAGTACTTTTCGTACTTACCTGCTTGTACACTCCGACTGTCTAATCGTTTTGTTTCTTATGTTAATCCCTCGTTTTTTAAATCTTTTATTTAATACCAATAAAACGAATATTATAACCTGTTGAATCATTAGCCTAATCAAGAATCCTGAGCAAAAACTTCCACATGTCAAATATAGTCATTTACTATATTCTCACGTAGACCATCCGTTAAGCATGGAGGTGGTAGCATCATGGTTTGGGGCTGTTTTTCTTTGTATGGAGTTGGTCCCATTTTCCGTATTAATTCCATCATGACCAGAAATCATGGAGGAGGTTATGCTCCCTTATGCAGAAGAGAACATGCCTCTTATATGGCCTTTTCAGCAAGACAACGATCCGAAACACACTTCTAAGTATGTAAAGCAATGATTTCTTACAAACAAAGTGTCGGTTATTTCATGGCCTAGCCAATCTCCTGACATCAACCCCATCGAAAATGTATGGTACGAGCTTAAAAGAAAGTTATCTGGTCGAGCATTTTCAAATAAGGATCAACTATGGACCACAGTTCAAAAAGAGTGGTATGCTATACCAAACGAAACTTTTCAGTGCTTGGTTGAGTCAATGCCAAGAAGGTTGAACAAGGTTCTACTCAACAATGGAGGGCACAGCGGTTGCTAAGCGTCATTAGTCTAATAAAACTTATACGATTATTTTCAAGCTTTCTATACTAAAGTTTCATGCAACATAGCTATTTCACTGACTAGGCATATTTTATATATGATTCTAACTAGTGAGCCATTTAATGTTTTAACTTTGAGGTTTCTCGTGCATTTACTTAGTTTTTATTACACTCTCAAAGTCGTTTTTTTCGTTTTAAAGTCGTATAAAATGAAGTTGAATGAACACAAATTAAAATTTCGCATTTATTTTGCCTACACCACGTTCACTGCGTCCGTAATTCACAATTTATTTCTTAAAGGGTGATACGGTCAAAATTTGGTCAAGGGAAAACGCGTGTAAATCGGTGAAATCGTTCATTTAAAAAATCAAATTAAATTTCTTTTTCAAGTTCAATTAGTATAAAATTCAGGAAAAATATTCAGTTAGGCTTCCGCTTTTCCAAATCCGAATTGCCGGGCCTTACGCTTGACCCCTGCCATCAGATGTTGTACAGCCACCTTGTCCACCTTCTTCGCCGCAAAAAGCCAGTTTGCCTTGAACTGCTGCTCGCCCTTAGCAGTTTTTTTGGTCTTCTTTAGGTTCCGCTTGACAATAGCCCAGTATTTCTCAATTGGGCGGAGCTCTGGCGTGTTGGGAGGGTTCTTGTCGTTGGGAACCACCTGCACGTTGTTGGCGGCGTACCATTCCATGGCCTTTTTACCGTAATGGCAAGATGCCAAATCCGGCCAAAACAGTACGGAACAACCGTGTTTCTTCAGGAAAGGCAGCAGACGTTTATTCAAACACTCTTTCACGTAAATTACTTGGTTGACAGTCCCGGAAGCTATGAAAATACTGCTTTTCAAGCCACAGGTACAGATGGCTTGCCAAACCAGATATTTCTTTGCGAACTTTGACAGTTTCATGTGCTTGAAAACATCTGCTACCTTTCCCCTTCCTTTTGCCGTATAAAACTCCTGTCCCGGAAGCTGCTTGTAGTCGGCTTTGACGTAGGTTTCGTCATCCATTACCACGCAGTCAAACTTCGTCAGCATCGTCGTGTACAGCCTCCGGGATCGCGCTTTGGCCGTCGTATTTTGTTTATCATCGCGATTTGGAGTCACTACCTTCTTGTAAGTCGATAGTCCGGCTCGTTTTTTGGCTCGATGCACGGTTGTAGACGATACACCCAGCTTATTTGCGGCATCTCGGAGAGAGAGGTTAGGGTTTCGCTTGAAACTACCGGCAACTCTCTTTGTCGTCTCAGCGGCTTCCGGTTTTCGATTTCCCCCCGATCCAGACTTCCTGGCTGTCGACAAACGTTCCCCAAACACTTTAATTACATTTGTAACGGTTGATTTGGCAACTTTTAGCGATTTTGCCAACTTTTGATACGCTGCTCTTCTTGCTTGGACGGCATTTTGACAACTGAAGAGTGAATTCCAAAATCAAAATAGGAGCAACATTCTACACACACACACACCTTCAAAATGAGGGGTGTTCAGGTTTTTTAAATGCAAAATTGAAAGAAATACGTCAAGTTGATATTGACCAAATTTTGACCGTATCACCCTTTAATGATATCAATCCTCACACTAAATGACCAACTTTCTTATGATCCGTTAATTCAAAATGATTGATTAAATCGGTGAATCGAATATTAAAAAAAAAAAAAAAATAATCGATTCACTAAGATCGATTTTTGCCTCAAGATCACCCAATTCTACTCTGAACCTTCCCATGATGAATACTTTCCGTTCTTCTAATGTCTGAATTACAGCCAGGAGGGGGATCTCAGAATTTCTAGTCTACGGGAGACTGTTTAGGACCATCTTAAGGATCTTGTTCTGGATCCTGTGGAGTTTAAGGTGATGGCATTTGACGTCCGCGTACATCGTACGGGTTAGGCAAAGAGTGTGCACTGTTGCATTAATGGCTCTTCGCTAATTTTCAACTTCTATTCAATTTTCATACTGCCGTACTCTAACGGAACTATCTACCTACCCTCTTCTAAGATCATTCTCTAGCTAATAAATTATCACCCTACAGCCATAGCATTTCCAACCAACTCCATCAATACAAAAGATTTCTCGGAATCTGCAGTTTTTTTTCCTAGAGTATGAAATTTAAGTTAAAAAATATTGGATTTCCCCAAGTGCTAGAATCACTAAAGTATTCTTTTTTAATGATTTAGAAACCTGCACTATTTGAGAAAAATCAATTTAGGATTTTAAAACATTTATTTTTCAGTGTAGGAATAGTATTTTCAATTATTTTTTTTATTTTGTAAGCTCATGTAATTTTTTGTAAATTATTCGCGGACAACAGTTTTGTGGATCTTATCATTATTTAATTATATTTTTGTAGAAAAAAATTAAAGCAAGATTGACCCTTTTCAAATGCTAGCCTAAAGGGTGTCCACGATGAAATTGTCACACACAAAATTGATTCGCAAAATTCGAGTTTTCATCCGATTGCCATCAAATTTTCAGGGATTGAGAAATAACTATTAAACTTCATTTTACCATTTTACTCGTATTTTATTTACAGTCCATACGCAAATGCCCGCACCTTGGCCTTAACCCCGGCCATAAGATTCTGCACAACCTGTGAATCAACCGTTTTTTGCATGTAAACCCATACTTTCTTCAGTTCCTCGACTGTCTTCACTACCTTAGGTCGTTTAAGAAGGTGCTGCTTCATAATAGCCCAGTACTTCTCGATGGGGCGGAGCTCCGGAGTGTTGGGAGGGTTGAACATTTTCGGCACGGAATTGACCTTATTGTCCGCATACCACTTCAGCACGTCCTTGGATAGTGGCATGAGGCCAAATCCGGCCAGAAGATTGTTGGGAAGTTGTGGGCCTTCAGGAGAGGAAGCAGCCGCTTCTGGAGGCACTCTTTTATGTACACCTGTCCGTTCATCGTGTCCTGGGTCACGAAAGGTGCACTCCGCTTCCCGCACGTGCAGATGGCTTGCCAAACCAGGAATTTCTTCGCAAATTTGGACATCTTCTGAGTGCGGACATGCTCCGGAACGCTGAACTTATCCTTGGCCGTGAAAAACAGGTTGCCGGGGATCTGTTTGAAGTCGGCCTTCACATATGTTTCGTCGTCCATGATGCAGCATTCAACTTTCGTCAGCATGTTGAGGTACAACTTCCTGGCCCGGGTTTTGGCGGACTTGTTCTGCTTCTCGTCGCGATTAGGGGCCTTTTGTACCTTGAACGTTCGAAGCCCAGCCTTAGTTTTGGTCTTCTGGACAAAACTTCGGCTTAGGTGCAGCTTCTTAGCCACATCCCTAACGGAGGCGTTCGGATTTCGGTTGAAGGCCCCAACTACGCGGTTGTGATTTTTGGTGTTGTACGGAATACTTTTTCCTTCACTTCTGGGCTTCCGATCGGTGGTCAACCGTTCCTCGAACCGCTTAATCACTCGCGACACCGTGGAATTCGCGATTCGCAACGTTTTAGCGATGGAACGATGCGAGAGATCCTTGTTCTCGTGATGAATGCGCAAGATTTTATCACGCACGAGCTGTTCTTTCGACTCCATTTCCGCGAGTTTTGATCACAGGACTTTAAAACTTGCAGGATGTAAATAATGCACTATGAACTAAATCCACCCAAATTTTCATTAAATTCTACCCAACGGTTAAAAAGTTAGAGCAATTTCATAGTGTGGCAATTTCATCGTGGACACCCTTTAGAAGAAAGAAATTAAGTATTGTGGTTGAAAGATAAATTCGGTCAAGGCTGCGTGTTGAAGAACTTAATAAGTAGGTGAACACTGTTGCAATGTGTATCCCGTAATTAGAACTTCATTAAAAATTGAATTAATATACGTCCAATCAAGAATGAGCCAAACGATAAGACACGTGAGTAGGTAGACTAGCTTATCACTCTATATCAGTATCTCCTTTAGATCCGATCGCTTCACGATCGTGCCTAATAAGCCCCTAATTCAACCAGCTAGGGAAGATAATGATCGGTTGGCCCTCTTTAAATCAGTAGTAAATTGATCTCCAGCGAAAACACAAACAAAACCTTTCTCGAATTCCTCACTGCATGGAAGAAAATATTCCACACCGCTGGTTCCTGCTTTGCTGCTGCCCTGTTCGCCGTGTCCACCGCCGCTTCATCCAGGTTCGCCAACACTGCGGTTGTTTTCACCACCGAGTTTGACCGCACTGGACTGCACTGAAAAAAAAAGACTTGTTTATTATTTGAGGTTTGAATTTAAAATCATAAATTCTTAATAAATTCAAATTTTAATGTTAAGTGTGAAAATGTACGTATGTACATTTATACTAAATTTTAAACTTTTAATAGTATGACATTAAATCAATTTCATGAAACATGTTTTCAACATCTATATACACTGAAACCTCCGTTTACGAAGTCTTTTTTTACGCAGTATTCAATGTACGTCCCTCTTTTTACGAAGTAAATCCCAAATAACGAGGTTTTTTTTTACGAAGTAAATCCCAAATAACGAGTTTTCTTTTTACGAAGTAAATTCCAAATAACGAGTTTTTTTTTGTGATTTTGGGAAACTGGGATATACTGTGAAATACCTCACAATATGGATATTGTTGGAATCGGAGTGACGTGTAGGGACCGGAAATCAATGTCTGACGCCATTTTGAAATCCAAGATGGCGACTTCCGGTTACAGAAAAACTTGGAAATTCTGCCAAATACCCCCACAATATGGGTATTTTTGGAATGTCTGACACCATTTTGGAATCCAAGATAGCGACTTCCGGTAACATAAAAACATGGAAATTCTGCCAAATACCACACAATATGGGTATTTTTGAAATCGGAGTGACGTTTAGGGACCGAAAATTGATGTCTGATGCCATTTTTAAATCCAAGATGGCGACTTCCGGTTACAGAAAAACTAGGAAATTCTGCCAAATACCCCCACAATATGGGTATTTTTGGAATCGAAGTGATGTGTAGGGACCGGAAATCGATGTCTGACGCCATTTTGAAATCCAATATGGCGGCTTCCGGTAACAGAAAAGCTTGGAAATTCTGTCATACACCCCACAATATGGGTATTTTTGGAAATGGAGTGACGTCTAAGAACCGGAAATCGATGTCTGAAGTCATTTCAAAATCCAAGATGGTGACTTCCGGTTACAGAAGAATTGGCAAATACCACCACGTCACCCCGATTCTTAAGATACCCATATTTTAGGCTATGTAATATTACTTTTATGTTTTTATGTAACCGGAAGTTGCGATATTGAATTTTAAAATGGCGTCAGACATGGGTTTTCAGTCCTAATAGGTCACCCCGATTCCAAACAACCCATATTGTTGAGTATTTGACAGTATTTCCCAGTGTTTCTGTAACCGGATGTCACCATCTTGGATTTCGAAATGGCGTCAGACATGGATTCTCGGTTCTCACAGGTCACCCCGATTCCAAATATATCCATTTTGTTGTGTATTTTACGGTATTTTTCTGTTTTCCTGTAACCGGAAGCCGCCATGTTGGGTTTCAAAATGGCGTCAGACATCAATTTATGATCCCTACACGTCACCCCGATTCCAAAAATACCCATATTGTAGGGTATTTGACAGAATTTTGAAGTGTTTCTGTTACCGGAAGCCACCATCTTGGTTATAAAAATGGTGCCACACATCGATTTCCGGTCCTTCCACGTCACTCCGATTCCAAAAATACGCATATTGTGGGGTATTTGACAGAATTTCCAATTTTTTCTGTTTCCGGAAGCCGCCATCTTGGTTTTAAAAATGGCGTCAGACATCGATTTCCGGTCCCTACACGTCACTATGATTCCGAAAATACCCATATTGTGGGGTATTTGACAGAATTTCCATGTTTTCCTGTAACCGGAAGCCGCCATCTTGGATTTAAAAATGGCGTCAGACATCGATTTCCGGTCCCTACACGTTACTCCGATTCCGAAAATACCCATATTGTGGGGTATTTGACAGAATTTCCATGTTTTCCTGTAACCGGAAGCCGCCATCTTGGATTTAAAAATGGCGTCAGACATCGATTTCCGGTCCCTACACGTCACTCCGATTCCGAAAATACCCATATTGTGGGGTATTTGACAGAATTTCCATGTTTTCCTGTAACTGGAAGCCGCCATCTTGGATTTAAAAATGGCGTCAGACATCGATTTCCGGTCTCTACACGTCACTACGATTCCAAAAATACCCATATTGTGGGGTATTTGACAGAATTTCCATGTTTTCCTGTAACCGGAAGCCGCCATCTTGGATTTTAAAATGGCGGCATACATCGATTTCCGGTCCCAACACGTCACTCCGATTCCAAAAATACCCATATTGTGTGGTATATGACAGAATTTTGAAGTTTTTCTGTAACCGGAAGCCGCCATCTTGGATTTCAAAATGGCGTCAGACATCGATTTCCGGTCCATACACGTCACCCTGATTCCAAAAATACCCATATTGTGGGGTATTTGACAATATTATCAAAAACCTCTTTTTACGAAGTAAATCCCAAATAACGAGTTTTCTTTTTACGAAGTAAATCCCAAATAACGAGGTTTTTTTTTTACGCACTAATTCGATTTACGAACCCCCGTTTTGGTTCGTAAATGGAGGTTCCAGTGTGTATATATATAGAACAGAGTGGCATACATAAGACCGCGCATAACTCGAGAACGGATCGTCAGATTTGAGCTGTTTCTTTTGTTGTTGTGTTCATCTCCGCTCAAGGAACATTTTACAGCAAGAAAATTCGAAAATTTTAAAGAACTGGAACAGTCGAAAATTTTTTTTCTCTTCTTCTATATACTGGGTTCCTTAGTGCAAATAATTCAAGGGGCGATAGAAGATCATATTTGAAGTAAAAAATGTTCTAAGCATATGATGAAACCCGTAAGAAAACACAAGTTTTAGACTCCTTTATCCCTAAAATGTGTCTAAATGCAGCTTACTTAAAGTAAAAATGACACTATTAAGTAGTATTTACCAAGCTGTCCAATGGAGGCAAGAGTTTTGTGCCAAATTATGGCAAGCATAGACCAAAACAGAAAACAGTTCAATAACTCAGTAGCCTTTGAGATTTGATCATATGCGTGGAACAATTTTTTACTTCATATATGATCTTCTATCGCCCCTTAAATTATGTGCACTAGGAAACCGAACTCCCTGTCAAATCCAGATTGGCATACATAAGGCCACGAATGTTCGATAAAAAAAAATTAGGATGGAATCGTGAATGCTCGAAATTGTTTTAAACAAAAATTCTGCTAGTTTAACATGAAACATTTGAAAATTAATATCTGGAATGAAAAATTTAACATAACACATATCATAGTAAATAATTTGCAGTAGACATTTCATAATTTACTCGAAATATTTAGCATTTATCATATATCATTTTACAATTAAAATTTAACATAATAAAAAAAATCAAATTGAGCATGTAATATTTAACATTTAACATTTAACATCCATTTAACATATAACGTTTACTATTTGAAATTTTCACTTTATTTTTTTAAATTTATTATTCAACGTTGCAAATTTCACGCTTCAAACTAAACAAGAAAAAATATAATATTTTATTTAAAATTTAACATTTTAAGTTTAAATTAAATATATAACAAAAGTATCTAAAAAAAGTTTCAAATGTTAATTTTAAAATTGACGAGTTTAAAATCCAAATTAAGATATTGTATTCAGAATTTAAATTTTGAACATTTCATATTCAAAATTGTAACGTTTTAAACATTGTTTATTTTTTTTCATTTGAAATTTAAATTCAACATTAAAAATTAAAACTTAAAAATTCACTATTTTCACATTTGAATTTTGAAATTAAAAATCGAGATTTGGCAATCTAGTTTTCATTATTAGCATGATTATTAAAACTCGGTTTTACTTTGATTGTTTTTTTAAAGTGTACTGCAGCTTGCCAGCTGAGGAACTGACTCTTTTTATCCTTCTTCTTCTTTACCTACCTGAGTACCTGATGGGCGACGACTCGTTGAATTCAAATCTGCGCCGAACGAGGTAACCGTCTCCATTGGTCTCGGTCCTGAGCCAATCGCTTCCAGTCGCCTTGGACGTTCAAGGACCTAATGTCCTCCTCAACTGCACAACCCCGAAGCCGACGTCCTCTTCCGGGTTCCCTGCTGAATATTGACTTCGCTTGACGCTCTACCGGCATTCGTGCCACAAGCCCAGTCCAGTGTAGCCTGCCGTGTTTTATAAGCTTCACAATATCCATGCCGTTATATACTTGGTACAACTCGTGATTCATGCGACGCCGCCAGATGCCATTTTCCAGTTTACCGCCGAGTATTGTTCGCAGCACTTTACGCTCGAAGACACCTAAAGCTCTCCGATCGGCCTCTTTCGATGCCCACGATTCGTGGCCATAAAGGGCTACCGGCCGAATCAACGTCTTGTACAGCGCGAATTTCGTTTTCGTACGCAAGCTGCGAGACTTCAGCTGGCTACGCAACCCGCAGAAAGCCCTGTTCGCGGCTTTACGGCAATACGCCTTTTCACTTCGCGGGTAACATCATTATCGCACGTCACTAAAGTACCAAGATAAACAAATTCGTCCACAACTTCAAATGTTTCGCCATCTAGCACCACTTCACTACCAACACCACTATTGCTCCCACGCTTTCTACCGGCGACCATGTACTTCGTTTTGGTAGAATTTATCGTGAGACCAATCCTCGCTGTCTCCCTCTTAAAAGGCGCGAACGCCTCTTCCACTGCTCTACGGTCGATTCCGATGATGTCGATGTCGTCCGCAAAACCAAGGAGCATGTGCGACTTTGTGATGATGGTACCGTTTCTCTGCACGCCAGCTCTCCTAATCGCTCCTTCGAGGGCGATGCTGAATAGCAAGTTCGAAAGAGCATCTCCCTGCTTCAACCCATCTACGGTCTGGAATCCAGCGTTGCACGAATCAGCCTAATTAGTTTCGTAGGAAAACCGTTTTCTTGCATCATCTGCCATAGCTCGTATCTCTTTACTGAATCGTACGCTGCCTTGAAATCTATGAACAGATGGTGAGTCTGCAAGTTGTATTCCCGGAACTTCTCAAGGGTTTGACGCAGGATAAACATTTGATCCGTCGTTGATCGACCCTCACGCAAACCAGCCTGGTATTCGCCGACGAAGGATTCCTGAAGCAGTCTCAATCTGTTGAACAGAACACGTGATAATATTTGGAACGCCGAATTCAGAAGCGTGATTCCTCTGTAATTGGCGCATTCCAGTCTGTGTCCCTTTTTGTAGAGGGGACAAACGAGACCATCCAACCAACTAGCGGGAAATTCTTCCTCCTCCCATATCTTGATCAGTATACGGTGGATCATCTGGTGCAGCTGCTCACTTCCGTGTTTGAGAAGTTCAGCCGGGAGCTCGTCCTTCCCCGCAGCCTTACTGTTTTTCAGCTCTCGTATCGCCTGTTTTCACCTTTTCTAGCGTTGGTGGTTCCACAGCTTGACCATCGTCGTCGATGTGTGTTCTGTTTGTAGATGCTCTCTCGTTCTCTCCGTTCAGCAACGTCTCGAAGTACTCCTTCCACCTGGCAGCCACCATCGTTTTATCTGTCAGCAGATTACCTTCACGGTCATAGCACATGGCGGGAGACGGCGCTGTCTTACTCCTCACGCCATTGACAGTTGCGTAAAACCTTCGCATATCATTCTGCTCCATACTTTCTTGCGCCTCAGCAATAACGCGTTCCTCGTACTGCCTTTTTTTTCCTGCGATGGGTTTGTTCACGTTGATTTCCGCTATCCGCTCATTCAGCTTCTGGTGGTACTCTGCAGCAGCACCATCTACTGTCAAACGCTGGATGTTGAAACGCATCGATCTCCGGTTTCTCGAACTCGTAACGGTCGATAGACGCGCCCTGAAGGTCCTGACATCTACGACATCCGAGAAATGCCGACCATCCACCAATACGTGGTCGATCTGGGAGCAAGTTTCGCCATTAGGGTGTCTCCAGGTGTGCTTTCGGATATCCTTGCGTGCAAAGTGGGTGCTACTGATGGCCATATCACGAGCAGCAGCGAAGTTTATCAGCTTCAGGCCATTATCATTCGTTGCAGAGTGAAGGCTCTCTGTTCCAATGATTGGGCGAAAGAATTCCTCTCTTCCGACCTGCGCATTTGCATCTCCGATGACAATCTTCACGTCGTGTTTAGGGCACTTATCATAGGTTTTATGCAGGCTTTCATAAAACGCGTCCTTCACGTCATCGAATTTATCGTTAGTCGGTGCGTAGATGTTGATCAGGCTGTAATTGAAGAATTTGCCACGAATCCTCAAAACGTAGATGCGCTCGCTAACCGGTTTCCACCGCATCTTCATCTTTTTTCCAATCACTACGAAACCAACTCCGTGTTCTGCTCTATCGCCACCGCTGTAGTAGATATGGTATTTGAACGATGTGTTGGCGATAGGATCTACCGCCCTGAATTCACGTTCTCCAGATCTAAGCCAGCGTTCTTCTTGAATAGCAGCCACACCCACATTCACCTTTTGCAGTTCACGGTCATATAACGTTCTGACATTCCAAGAACCGAGTTTCCTTTGATTGTACTTATTTCGTTGCCGTTGGGTCAGTTGCCGAAAGTTCCGTTCGTTTTTCTTCTTCTTCTTACTTCATTTTTCTGAGTACTTTTATAATTCAGTATGCTACCGTACCAGGGTCGCGATACCTACATCGTGTTGATGGGGCTGCCATCTTAGGTTTAGTTGACACGATTCAACATTTCTTGTTTCAGCCGCTGGATGCCAGACAGGCGCTGTTTGAGCCGCACCTGGTGGACAGACGCTCGGGTTATTGTGTAGATGGGGCTGCCATCTTGGATTTAGCTGACACACAATACAGCATTTCTTTTTCAGCCGCTGGATCCCAGACAGACGCTGTTCGAGCCGCACCTCCTGGTGGACAGACGCTCGACGATTCGCACCTCCTCAGCCTTGCTATCAGCACGATATGGGTTAATTGTGGTGACATTGCCCACACCCCGCTACCAGCACATATATAGGCATATACTGGCTGTCATCATCCGATACGTGGAAGCGTGAGGTAGGAGCTTGTGAAGATCAGAGCTATGTTGGACGCTCTTTCCCCTGTGGTCCTCACCATTTTGGGGTGCACTACGTCAAAGTAGAAGTTTTCTCTGGTTCTGCAATATGCAAAATTGCTTAAGTAGAGAAAACCAACACCCCCAAATCTTCGAAATCAGAGAATATGTTGTCAACCCCATACTCCAGTTGCGGTATTTTTTTCTTTTTGTAAATAGTTCGTTAATTTGTAAGGCTCAATCGCGTTAGCTTAGCGGAGCCGATAATTTATTGTTCTTTGTTTGTGCCAAAATTCACTTAATTCTATGTCTAGTAGGAGTTGGGCCGAATACTCGCGGCTTACCCGAGGCTAGAGGGGTACATTGTTGAAAGATTAAAACAATGGGAACATTGTCGAAATATAGGAAAAGGGGAGGAGCTTGGGAGTAGGGTTTCGTTGGGGTGAAAATTGTCAATTACTATTAAAATTGTTGAATAACTTTTTTCCTGTGAAATTACCGAACTTGGGACGGATGAACGATTTGTCGATGTGAAAAAAATGTTTGGATAATTTTTTTATTATTATTTGAGAAAACCCAATTATAAATTCCGATTAAAAAAATAGAGCAAGTGTGAAAAGTATAAACATTTTAAATTTTTTTTTTGAACCTAGGGATGATATTTTTATTTTCTAGATTTTCTTATTAAAGCTCTTACAATTTTCCACCAATGCTTCTTTTATTTTCTTGATTTTTTTAGGTCCTATCCTTAAGTTATGTTTTTTTTTTGTATTAAGTAATATTTTAAATTAAAAACAAATTTTACCCTCTTCCAATGGCGGACTTGATTTTTTTTTAAAGAAAATCAGTATGCAAAGTTGCTTAAGTGGACAAAACCTTTACCTTTATTGAAGTCTTCCAACCCAATTCTCGAGTTGGCATGAATTTGAAAATAATAAATTCGTATTTTTTATGGAAGAATAATAACATTTTTATGGAAATCTTCAAATGAATTTCATTTTGATAGGAGTGTCCTGCATAGAATTTCTGATCGGTTGTAAAGAAAATTTCACGTGAATCTCAGCACGATTCTCAAATTTAATTTTTAATTTAATTTTAAAAGATCTGATTTTGAAGATAACTATATGAGAACTTTCAAAAAAAAAAATCTGTGAAGATTCACACGAGCTATCAAGGTAGTTTGCATATAGAGAAATTTTGCTCAATTACATTTGGTTTTACGCTTAATTTAAATGTATGTCGCTCAATCATTCCAAGAAAAGACAGGATAAAACCGAAGACATCAAATTAAGAAGACTGGGAACTTTTCCAGATTCCAAGCGACAGATACAGTTGCGCTGCACTTGAGCGAAGGTGGAAGCAACGCATAGAAAAATGAGCAAATACACAAACCTTTCTTCTGAGAATGTAATATTTGCAATCAAATTCGTTCGAAGCATTAGCCTTTGAGCGGCAGATGACGCGATTGTATCTGCCTCATAGCGGCCGTACAAGAAAATGAAAAAGTTGCCATTCTTCTAAATATGTTGTCTTCGATAAAACGCTAATCGACATTTGCTTAGCCCAATACAAAAGACTTATTCAGCTTGAAAGACGTTCCAATTCCGGTAAAATGACTAACTTGTAGCCCCCCTCCCTATATTGAATCCTGGCTTCGTCCTTGATTCACGATACGTGCCTTTGCTATCTTTTTCATCTAGACGATATTAATCATTGGAACTCACGTCTTTGATTGACGAATGGAAATTCGACTGTCAAATAACTGGAAAATGTAACTTTTTTAAAAACAGTAGGGGAAATGGATGTAATGTCGGCCTAAATGCCCCTAATTTGGGTCCATACATAAATTCACGCGTTCATCTAGGTAAAATTGATAAATAGCAAATTTCTAGCGATGGGCCCATAGGCCCACATTAGAGCCATTTCCTCTATTTTCTGTATTTCATCCCAAAAATACAACTCTTGGGCAGCTTCAATACTCGGCTGTCTCTCAACCGATGGCATTATTTCACCAAATGTGTACTCATACTTTGGATAAAGTTCAACCTGACCATCTCCTGCTGCTCCACCGTGAGCAACGTCACCTGAGCAGAAAACAAATTCTCTATCTAGGTTAAACACATTCCGACATTTTAATCAATATTTTCCTCTTCCGTGGCTCTGTTGGCCATTCCATTGTCTCATCGTGTCCGGCAGCCATTCGGTCTGAGCTGGATGCAGCAGAGAGAACCGCACGGCGAGGCGAAAATCACCTGGTGGTTTGGCTTGACTTGACCACGACCACCACCGCCCGTATCTAGTGTTTCCATTTTCCGGACATTTTTGGCTTCCCGGGAAATGGAAAATAGCTGTTCCCGGGCATTTCCGGGATTTGGGGAATATTTTCGATCAGATACCAGAATAGTTGAATTCATGACAGTTATTCAACAGAATGATTGTTTTAACTTCTGTAGAACGATCTATAGATTGTAGATTAGTTTGACCGCATAGTTTTAATATTTTTGCTACCATCGCCAAATTTTGCCAATGATGTCACCAATTTTTCATCCGACTTCTTCTGGATTTTTTATACGAGCTCTCTGGGGAGATTCTGTCCCAATTAAAACTGTTTGTTTTATCGAGGTTTTAAAGCATTCCAAAAGTCAAAATCATGGTCTAAAGAACCCTCATAGAACCAGAAATGTTACTTGGGTATGACCTTAACGATAGTTCCGAATCTCCAAGAATCTTCCAACTTTCCTAGAAATTTTCATCTGATTTCCAGAAGTCCTTCTGACTTCTACGCTGGAAAATTCATCCAATTTCTTCATCAAATTTATTAAAACTAAGAAACTTCTTCCAACTTCCCAAATAAGTCTTTTTGGCTTCGCATGAAAAATTCTGATTTCCCCGGAAGTTTGTTCTGGCCTCCCCAGGAAATTTCTTCTGGCTTCCCTTGGAAAACTGTTTCGATTTTTTCTTGAAATCTTTTCCTTAGAAGATCTTCAGAACTTTCTAGACTGCTCTGGAAAATTTCTTATGACATCAACCAAAAATCCTACAAAAATTCTTTCCCGGTAATTTGAAACAGATTAGCCGGAATCGGGAAACGTGATTTTTGGTAAATTTTCCGGAAATGGTTTCCCGGGCTGACCCGGGTAGGGAACACTATGCATCCTACTTTCACATACACGGTCGGAGTTTTGAGTCGGAGCTGTTGAGTCCGAATCGAAGCGAAAGCAAGAGGGGACGATAAAAACATTCCAATCGATCGATTCAGCTCCAGCAATGTTTGAACAATTATTTGCGGGCTTGCAGTTTTCCCCCACTCCATGGTGGATGGTTTTTGGTCCGAATCCATTTTCATTCGAGAGCCAACGCCTTCCGCCACCTTCGTCCAATTTGAGAATCAGATTTCAGATTCGGTGGAATTTAGTTATCAAATCGATTTTCGCATTCCTTCTTCTTGTTTCGATCTCGTCGGGAATTGTTCGGCTCTTGTTGTCGTCAGTGAAAATTAAATTTTTTGAAACATTCCTCCTCCATTCTTTCTCGGTATTGGGTGTTGGGGAATTTTCGGAAGAATTTTTGCAATTTGCTTCATTTGGAGAACAACCTTACTGGCGATAACAATGAGCAATTTGGGAAACGGCAAGAGAACCGGAGGGTGGAAACAGATGTTTTATCCGAACTTTTCCCTCTGCCAAACAAGTATGAAAATTGCCGGCCGGTTGGTTGGAAGTAGCCGATCCATGAAACCCGGGGATAATTAGGTTAATTGTTCAGCGAAAAACGTCTGTATTGTGAATTTGTGGAACTAGGCTTTTTCCTCCGCTTATTCCACACTGACCTGTTGATTCTGTTCAAGCTTTTCAAGTGGTGCTTACGATGGTATTTTCTGTTCTTTCTCCAATTGCAGGATAACAAATCGTTCACGTGGAAACCGATCAAAGCGCCAGGAGGAGGTAAGTAATACGAATGCTAATGATTTCCACGTAAAGCATGATGCGGCTCCATTGAAATGTGGAGATGCTTTCATAATAAAACCCATGTGCGGTAGATTGATGAGCACGTTTCTGTTATTGAAATGGATACCTTTTCACGAAAGGTGACCAAACGATAAGACGGTTCAGTTTTATTATATTTTAGGGTTCCCGGCTTAACTGCTGCTCAAGTCTCTCATTAATTTTTTTTCGGGTGTTATGTTCCGATAAGTTAGAATAAAATTTTGCTTGTAAATTGTAAGTGCTAGTGCTTTTGCCTTGTGATTAAGATATGTGTGTGTGTGTGTGTGTGTTCGGTAAAAAAATTTTTTGCTCCAAATTAGGGTGGAGCTCAAATTAATTCTCAAACTAACTTTTTTATTTATTTTTTAATAATGACACATGTTCTTCGGACATTTCGGAACTGAGATGATTTCATGTTTCTGACATTTGGAATCTCTAGCAAATCACGACATTATTTCAGAAAATGTGCTACACAATGGGAACACTATGAGGTACAAACGATGTTCCTTCAGTCATGCAGTTTTGAATCATCTCAGCTACAACCGAAGAACATGCGTTGCTATTTTCTAGAATAATAAAATCAGTTTTAGTTGAAGATACTCATTTCAAACAACAGACTAAAGTGGTAATGTTTATATGATAGATGAGGAGATGAAAGTATAGGGTTGATAGTTCCGTTAGAGAACGGCAGTGTGAAAATTGTATATAGAGAGTAGAAAGCGAGCAAGGACAACTTTAGGAAGGTACAAATCGGTTTGATCATCTCTCTTTACCAAACTCCCCCGTTGTAGAGGGATGGTAAGGGGTATTCCAACCCGCCACCACTGGCAAAAAGAGATGATCGCCGACTCACTCATGTACCGACGATGTGTTTGAAACAGCTTCTTTCTATAGGCTTTTTCTCTATGGAACGCACACATATGCAGTATTGGTTTGTTTACAATCTTTTGCTGCCAGCTGCTCTAACAATTTCAGTCGAAAGAATTGTCAAAAACTGTTTTGAAACGCTTTTACAAAGCTCCAATCTTCTCTAGTGAGTGCGAGTATTGTCGGCAACCAGTTTTTCTTCGGTAACCGTTCCATTTGAACTGCATGTAAATCTGCTGTTCTATTATCGGCAACTCGAAATCAGCTACAATTTGAAAACCCTGCTAGATTGCTTTTTCTCAGTGGTAAAAATATAATCAAATTGAAGATGAAAGCATAAAGAATCGTTTGCATGCATTCAGCGAAGTGTTTTCGTAAGAAAATCCAGTGAAAATAGTGTTTCAGTTTGGGTTGCCGAAAATAGTCTGTCATGCCGAAGCCGTAATTTTAATTTGATGTGCCGTTTTCTTGCTATGATTTATTGAAAAATATCGAATACGCCGCTTAGACACTTAGCAAAAAAAAATCCAATACAAACTTGGTTCATTGCCCCTAGGGAACAGTTAAGCGAAATTTCATGGCATTGTGAGAGTTAAAATCCTTTGGCCTGGAACTCCTCTTCTCCGACTCTGATTGTTTCTCTACCGTTGTAGGAACGTTGTAGGAAAAATAGTCGATGGACAAAAGGTCGAAGGGCAAATGCTCAAAGGACAAATGGTCGAATAGACAGTAGGTCGGAGGTTAGGTTACTTTATTAAAGATACTTTCAAGCAGCAAAACGTCGAGTGGGCAAAAGATCGAATGAACAGAAGGTCAAATGGAAAAAGGGTCGAACGAAATTTATAGAGAAAAAAAGTCCAATGAACAAAAGGATGAATGGTCAAATAAACAAAAAGTCTAAATGGACAAAACGTTGAATGGGCACAAGTTCAAAAGTAAGGTTGGGTTAGTTTACTTTATTAAAGAGATTTTCAGCCAGCAAAACGTCGGATGGATAAAAGGTCCAACAGACAAAAGGTCAATTGGACAAAAGATCGAATGGACATAAGGCCAAAATGAAAAAAAAAGATTGAATTAAATGTATAGGGGTGGAAAGTCCAATGAACAAAAGATCGAAGGAACAGAAGGTCAAATAAACAAAAAGCCTTTGAATGGACAAAAGGTCGAATGATCAAATGGTCAAATGGACAAAAGTCAAATTAAATTTGTTGGGATAAATGTCCGAATGAACAAAAGGTCGATTGGACATGGAATGTGCAATCGATAGAATGATCAAAAGGCCTTAAAAGACGAAAGCTCAAAAAGGTAAAAAAGTTTAATCACTTTTAGAGGATCAATAAAAAAATGGATAAAGTTGGGAATTGCAATATGCTGAGTAAATCAAGCAAATCAAACTCTTTGAGTAATCGAACTGAAATGTTAGAAAGTTATTTATCACCTTTGGAATTGTCTCCTTCTTTTTACCTCGAGCCGTTTTTTGGCAGATCCAAAAACAATCACTCCAACTGGACATGCTTGAAAGTCAATTATCGGAAGTAAACGTTTTCTTTATGAGTAGTTCTTTGATAGATGAAAAAACTGAACATTCGACCTTTTGTCCATTTCGATCTATATTCCATTACATTTTTTATCCCTTTAAATTTCATTCGACCTACTCCTCATTCCACGTTTTGTCAATATTAAGTTCTTGTTCATTCGACCTTTAGTTAATTTGACCTTTAGTTGTTTCAAACTTTTGTTCATTCGAGTTTTTGTTCATTTGACCTTTTGTTAATTCTATCTTATGTTCTTTCGACTTTCAATTCATTCGATCTGTAGTTCATTCAACCTTTAGTTCATTCAACATTTAATTCATTCGACCTTTAGTTCATTTCCCTTTTAGTGCATTCAACCTTTAGTTCATTCGACCTTATGTTCATTTGATCTTTTTATCATTTAATCTTTTGTTCATTTGATCTTCTGTTCATTCGACCTTTTGTTCCTTCGACCTATAGTTTATCAAACTTTAGTTCATTCAAACTTTAGTTCATTTAACCTTTAGTTCATTCAACCTTTAATTCATTCGATTTTAAGTTAATTCGACCTTTATTTCATTCAACCTTTATTTCATTCGACCTTTTGTTCCTTCGACCTAAAGTTAATTCGACCTTTTGTTCATTCAACCTTTAGTTCATTCGACCTTTAATTTATTCGACCTTTGATTCATTCGACCTTTAGTTCATTGGACGTTTAGTTCATTCAATCTTTAGTTCATTCAACCTTTTGTTCATTTGATCTTTAGCTGTTTCAAACTTTTGTTCATTCGAGTTTTAGTTCATTTGACCTTTTTTTTCATTCGACTTTTAGTTCATTCAACATTTAGTTCATGCGATCGTTAGATCATTCGACTTTTAGTTCACTTGACCTTTAGTTCATTCGACCTTTAATTTATTCAACCTTTAGTTCATTCGACCTTGTGTTCATTTGGTCATTTTATCATTTAATCTTTTTTTCATTCGATCTTCTGTTCATTCGACCGCTTGTTCCTTCGACCATTAGTTCATTCAAACTTAAGTTTATTCGAACTTTAGTTCATTCAACCTTTAGTACATTGAAACTTTTGTTCCTTCGATATTTTGTTCATTTGACCTTTAATTTATTCGAACATTGATTCATTCGAACTTTAGTTCATTCAACCTTTAGTTCATTCGACCTTTTGTTCCTTCGACCTTTTGTTCCTTCGACCTTTTGTTCCTTCGACCTTTTGTTCCTTCGACCTTTTGTTCCTTCGACCTTTTGTTCCTTCGACCTTTTGTTCCTTCGACCTTTAGTTAATTCGACCATAAGTTCATTCGACCTTTAATTTATTCGATCTTTAGTTCATTGGACGTTTAGTTCATTAAATCTTTAGTTAATTCGACCTTTTGTTCATTTGATCTTTAGTTGTTTCAAACTTTTGTTCGTTCGAGTTTTTGTCATTTGACCTTTCGTTCATTCGACTTTTAGTTCATTCAACCTTTAGTGCATGCGATCGTTAGATCATTCGACTTTTAGTTCACTTGACCTTTAGTTCATTCGACCTGTAATTTATTCAACCTTTAGTTCATTCGACCTTGTGTTCATTTGGTCATTTTATCATTTAATATTTTTTTCATTCGATCTTCTGTTCATTCGACCTTTTGTTCCTTCGACCTTTAGTTCATTCAAACAAAAGTTTATTCGAACTTTAGTTCATTCAACCTTTAGTACATTAAACCTTTTGTTCCTTCGATATTTTGTTCATTTGACCTTTAATTTATTCGATCTTTAGATCATTGGACTTTTAGTTTTTTCGACCTTTAGTTCATTCAACCTTTAATTCATTCGACATTTAGTTCATTCGCCCTTTTGTTCATTTGGTCTTTTTATCATTTAACCTTTTGTTCATTTAATCTTCTGTTCATTCAATCTTTAGTTCATTCGAGGTTTTGTTCATTTGATCTTTAGTTGTTTCAAACTTTTGTTCATTCGAGTTTGTGTTCATGTGACCATTTGTTCATTCTATTTTTTGTTCCTTCGACTTTTTTTACTTGAAATAAATAATGCTTTTAATTTTTTCTCCCGAAAAAATATTCCTCTATAAATTTGTCTCACATGACATTTCGATCAAAATGCCGTTTCCGTGCTAGAGTCTTATAAAAAATTTCAAAGACGCCATTTTGGAATATTTTCAAGATTCAAAACGGCCGAATTTTAGCAGACATGAGAACCATTGCCCACAACAAACAATTAGTTCCTCAAACATTTAGTTAATTCGATCTTTAGTTCATTCAACCTTTAGTTCATTCAACCTTTAATTCATTCGACCTTTAGTGCATTCAACCTTTAGTTCTTTCGACCCCGTGTTCATTTGGTCTTTTTATCATTCGATCTTCTGTTCATTCGATCTTCTGTTCATTAGACCTTTTGTTCCTTCGATATTTTGTTCATTCAACCTTTTGTTCAAGCGACCTTTTTTGTTCATTGGAATTTTTGCCTCTTTAAATTTCATTCGACCCTTTGTTCATTCAATGTTTTGCAAGTCCATCCTATAGCGCAAATCAGCAAGCCTAGAAAAACACATTTTGAGTTTTCTTCGTAAAGTAACGTAGGATCGATGATAAAAAGGCCAAATGAACAAAAGGTCGAATGAACTAAATATTGAATGAACAAAAGGTCGAAAGAACAGAAGATCGAATGAACAAAAGGTTAAATGATAAAAAGACCAAATGAACAAAAGGTTGAATGAACAAAAGGTTGAATGAATTAAAGGTCGAATGAATTTAAGGTTGAATGAACTAAAGGTCGAAAAAACTAAAGGTAGAAGGAACAAAAGGTCGAATAAACAAAAGGACGAATGAACTAAAGATTGAATGAACAAAAGGTCGAATGAACTTAAGGTCAAATGAATTAAAGGTTGAATTAACTAATTGTTTGCTGTGGGCAATGGTTCTTATGTCTGCTAAAATTCGGCCGTTTTGGATGTTGAAAATTTTCCAAAATTGCGTCTTTGAAATTTTTCAAAAGACTGTAGCACGGAAACGGCATCCTAATCGAAATGACGTGTGAAATAAATTTGTAGAGGAAATTTTTTTTCCTGGGAAAACATACAAAAATTATTTTTATTTATTTCAAGTAAAAATTACAAATAAATGTGAAAAACTTGAGTATCTCAAAATGCCCTTATCCGATTTTTGAAATTTAAAAAAAAAAACCAATGAAAAATGCTAACTTTTGGAATGTTTAAAATTATGGACACTCAAAAATTGACAAAAATCGTAGAACATGAACTTCTGATCAAATTTTTGAACATTTTGTTAAAACATTTTTTCCTGCAATTTATACTCAGAATAGAAATCATTTTCTGAGAAAACACAAACACAAAAGCATACCAGCTTTTTGGTCAAAATTTTACCATAACTTCTTGTTCTATGATTTTTGTCAGTTTGACAGCGTCCACTTCAAAGGTTTGAATTTTTCGTAAGCTTTTGTTTTTGAACAAAAAAAAAAAAAGGGAAGAGATTGCATCCGAAACACGACCATAATTTGACGAAGGGTTATGTGCTCGGTATCAATATTCGGCGACTGTGTTAGAGAAACCACTTTTTCCCATCACGGAAACGCCTCGTTTTCTGATGCCAAAATAACGCATTTTGCACAAAAAGCACGGTATTTTTGGTTTATTCATAAATAAATAAAGCAAAAATGGATTGGAGGAATTGCTTGCTAAAATTTTCCATTCGCGAGATATTGACGATCAATCATGTAAATTCGAGATTTTTTTTGATTTTTTTTAGGCTCCTGGAGAAAACATTACCTTTATTCGAAGTGTTTCTGGTTAATTGACAAGGTCATGTGGTATTCGGTCATTGCGATTACATTTGTATGTACCTCGTCAATACTGTTACGCATTTGACCTCAAACCTTTGGTTGCTGGGTACATTATGTAAGAGCTTACCCCCAAAGCTTGTAGCTTGCAGCAACTCTTAAACAACAACTAAAAAGAACCGCTTTGTCGTGATGGTTGAGTAATGCTGGTCTATAAGGGTGTTCTACACAGATGAGGCTGGCGAGCTGTATGTTGTTTGGAACGAGGATGACGCGCTTGGCATAGATGGCCCACAACGGCTCACGACAAGCAACTGAATCCGATCAGTAGCGGTGCGGCTTCTTCCTCCTTCTCCAGTAAATGGACGCTCATGTGGGCTGCAGCTCGCTGCTTGCGGGCAGCCTTTCGCTGTGTACTGTAGAACAATGTTCTACTGCTGCTGCTGATGATGATTGACCGGACACCACCACACACGGTGATTGAGTAAACACCGTCCGGCGAGATCGGATGGAATTCGATTTTGAAATCTGTGTTAGGGAAAGCGATTTTTGGCAGGAAACCGGTGAAAATTTATATCACCATTGCAACAGTTGGTCATGTGTGTAATTTGTCAAAACCTGATCACTTTTCGTAACGCGGTAGAATTAGGTTTGTTTGAAATTGCTCACCAAATATGTTGCCTACGTCAAAAAATATTCCGTCCAAAATTCCGAAAAACTGAATCCGATCCACATCCGTTTGCAAACTACAATTCCAACTGAGTCCATCGAAAGCATAAATCAACGTACACAATCAATCATTCTTCTTCTTCACAAGAGGCTGTGTGGAGAAGAATGGCCCTCAGTAACAATGAACGGGATTCCTCGTCAATTTTCATCTCTCCATTCCCACACAAGTGAATGTGTATACAAGAATGCAATTGCTGCCTGCCACCCAACCAGAGGGTAATCGATAATAATTTCCTTCTTTTCCGAATCGATACTCGCCTACGGGTGGCGGGTACTATTTTTCATTTTCCTCCGGCAAGATACGAAGAGATAGAGCGCCAGCCCATTATTCCGTAAAGGTCCAATATTTATTAAGAAGCTTATGCGGGGGGTTCCCGGTTGCCCCGGGAAACTTGTGTACTGTGCCATCGGAATTGCGATTGGAGCTTCACGCAGATCTACATTCGGGACGATGGAAGGTCGGAAGCGATTGTAAATAGGTAGCTAACACCATCGTCATCGCCCCCATTCCCTAGTGTCGGCACTTTTCAGCGGAATCGAAGCGCACTAATTGAGCCATGATGGATCGGATTTTCCAATACTGGGGAAAAAAAGGTTTCCGCGGATCTGCACAGATTGGACCGTTTTGCTAAATTTTAATCATTACCCGGAGGGGTCCACTGAATACTCCCATCCCAAATTGACTTTCAGCTCTGGCAGTCGAACCGAATTGGGGGTTTCAGTTCGTACGAAACCGCAAGAAAATCCGTTTTCAGGATTGTCAATACAATCAAACGGAACCGCCAAGGAGGAAAATGTGTTCTGCACACCAATTCAAGGAAGAAACCCGTGCCCCCGAAGCACTTTGGGCAAATTTATTGAAACGATGAATGTGAGCTGGAATCTCGCTTCCAGCTCAACGGTCAATTCTATTTTCAATCGTTTCTCTAAATCCCGAGAAAAAGAAATGTGTGATCTTTGTCGACGTCGGGTTCTGCTGGAAAGAAGAAAGAAATTCAATACAATTTTGCTCCTATGTATGGAAATTAATCGGGTCGCTTTCATCTGGGAGAAATCGGTTTCAAACGCAACGACAATACCGAGCTGGTGCAGGAATCGGTATTGGTATTGTGAATGAGCTGGCAGGCAGACAAAGTCGATGCATGCAATCCAGGCGTTCTTTGGAATTTATTCATTTGTTCGATGAATCGAAATCGTTTTGCAAGGTTGATGGAGCGGAAGACAAGCCCCCATAAATGACAACTCTGTGTGACGATAATCAGATCAAAGCGGTGGCATGGGTGGCATGGGAAGCGTGAGTGCTATGCAATAACAAATCAAATCAAATCTTCATACATTCCAGTCGAATAGATGCATTGGAATTGACTAGCAGGAATATAAACGGAAATTGAAATTGATGTTTAATAATGTTCAACAATATTTCACATCCATTTAGTCAACGAGCCAAACATGGAGCGTATGAATAAAATATATTCTTAATTATAGGTTCCGCTAATTATACGCTTCGCAGAGTGAGAGCACCCTCCAAAGGTGCACCCCTTTGTGCAACGACACCGATATTGACCATGCATCAGAACCCTAGTCTTAACCAGTTAATCCTGGTAGGGATTCTTCGGGATCCATATTTGGCTTCTACACAATGTCTCATCAGGAATCCTGATAGAGGATTTTCCTCTTGCGGCAAGAGTTCATCTAGCGCTTATCAAATTTACAAGTGAAGCACTTGTTTTAATTGCCACCGTAACCAAACAGTTTCTATTGAAAGGAAAGAGGAAGGCCTTTGGAACCCTTGACTTGAAAATCGCATAAAAGTTTCTTGGAAAGCTCTCAGAATAAACCCACGACCATTTGATCGTTGAGACTACCGAACCCACTAAATGTCAGATTTGGTTTGGGACTTTTTTTCGAGTCCATTTTTACGACTCTTGCTAAGATATTTATCGAGCTTTCCACCATTTTCAGTTCGGCTTGCCGAAAATTGAATTTAGAATTTAGCCAAAATTTGCTCTAAATTTTTAAACACAGACAACACCCATGTCACGCGTGCAGGACACCGACCGAAGCTCGTAACAAAAACCGATATTTTCCGTTTTCTTTTCCCCCCCCACAATGTACGACAGTCTGATCGACAGCCTGTTGAATTATTCAGCACGAACGACCGAACGGAACCAGAGTTTAAACGGCTATGAGTCTTCAATCGGTTTGCAAAGTGTCACACACTCCGATTCTTAAAGTGTGAACCCGTGTGGCGAAGCAACGGGAAACCTCTTTATTGCTGGGAGTGGTGAAATTTGCAAATTCCACTCAAAGATCCTGCCGCTGACGAGGGATAAGCATCCGAAATGCAAGGCGAAACTGGCTGTCGGACTGGGTCGGTGTGGTTGCTTTTCGCTTGTTCTCGCCCTCCTTGGAAGGATCCTGAAAACAGTACAAATTGAATTATTTATAACAAGGTTTTGGCCATACGGCTACGGCAGCAGCAGAAGAGGCAATATGGCAGTCATGTACAAACACAACACACACAGAACGTTGGGAATATGACTCGGTTTATTGATTTTTGTCTGCTGGAAAGTCGAGGTCAAGTTGAGCAAGTGTTGATTCTTGAGCCGAAATTCATGAGCGTGGAAATGTCAACTATTATCGGTAGTACACAGGTTCGGATGGCGTGTCATCGTCTTCACCTTCGGTGGAATCCTCTCCCAGAAACTGCAGTATGTTCACCGGGCATTCGATCATATTCTGCAGCAACTCCAGGATCCGTTTGTAGATTTTGGCACTTTGAGCAAGTTGGGTCTGGGTGGGGGCATCTCGGGCCAATAGACGCAACAATGGACTCTGAAGCATGACAAGTTTCGGTTTGAACTGATTTCTCACGACTTGGTCGAAACCACGGATCTGGGATCGTAGCTTTTGAGCATCCCGACGAAGGAACTCGGTGGTGACGCATTGTTGCTGAACTGATTGCCAACCATGACGGGCCGTGCGCGCCGAGTATGATCGATACTGGCCTTGCAGCACTGATAAGGGCTTGGTGAGGTTGCGTATCGATTCCTCTAGACGGTGGAGTCCACTGGTGATGGTGTCAACGATGTCTTTCAGCTCTTTGGTGGAGGTACATCTCAGGCTCGGGGACGGGGATGCGCGTTGAACTGGAAGGAGGGATACATCAACTCGAATTAAACTTCATAACCACTTGGGGTGAATCTAGACTATATGTATATTTTTTTTTTAATTTAATGAATGTGGAATTAGGTGTTTTTCACAGTGTCCAATTGAGAACCCAACAAACAATTTGATTTGATTAACAGCTGAATAAGCAATTTTTCAGATGAAAAACTTATTTTTGCCTGAATAAGCTCTTATTAAACATTCAATGTTTGTTGGGAAGGTATTAAACTAGCTAGTTTGTGTTGCAATTTTGATTTTGGAAGCAAACGCGAAAGGCGAAGTTTTGGTCGGCTCTGATAATTCTAGAAAATCAGATACTCGCTCAATCAGCTTCGTCATCTTCTTGGCTTGATGTGTGTATTCGTCAACCTTCGCGTTTGAACAAGTTCAGGAGAATTTGTCAAAACCATAACCAGCCCAAGACGTCCTGTGCCAAACAACAACTTTAAGATTTTTTGTTTAAATTTGTTTGGTTAAACATTTTTTTTTGTGAAAATCAGCTGAGAAAACATTTTTTTAAACTATCAATATTATTCTTTTATCGCCACTAACCTCGAGATGGCTCATACTGGCGACAATGCTCTGAGTAGACAACGAAACCTTGCCCCCAAGCTCCTCCCCTGATCCTATCCTTCGACAATGTACCTCTCTAACCTCGAGTAAGCCGCGAGTATTCGGCCCAACTCCTACTAGACATAGAATTAAGTGAATTTTGTTACAAACAAAGAATAATGAACTATCGGCTCCGTAAAGTTAACGCGATTGAGCCTTCAAAATAAACGAACTAGGTTAAAAAAAACCTCGAGACGCCCACAAGTATTCGGTTCAATTCATGTAATTCTAGATTAGAAATTTAGATTAAGTATGTATAACGCTAATGATAACTTGGCTCTGTGAAGTTGATTTGATTGAGCCTGTACAATTAAATAAATGCACTAAAAAATCATTTTTTGATAAAAAAAAAGTAAGAGGTTGTACCCAAGACCCAAGATACGACCGTAGATTTGACGTAGGATTACGTGTTCGGTATCAATATTCGGCGACTGTGTTAGGGAAAACGCTTTTTTTAATTTTGATCACCAGTGGAACAGTTGGACATTTGGGTAATTTTCAAAAGTGACCTATTGAAAATTGATAAACTGTTCATTATATCATATTGGTAGAAAAATTTCCAATCGATTCGCTTGTTTAGACTTAAAATCCATCCACTATTGACAGAGTTATAGGTGGTCAAAATCTGACAACTCTTCGTAACACGGTCGATTTTGGTTTTTTTTTAAATTGCACCCCACAATAATAGTTTAGAAGTTTCACCAAAACTTGTTGTTTTATGATTTTTGTAAATTGTTTAGTGCCCCGCTTGAAATTTTTGCAAAGGATAGTAAATTTGATTAGCTTTTCGGTGTGTAATATTTAAAAAAAAATAAGCGGTAATTTTGTGTTCTTTCTGTTTAAAACAGTTTTTTGATTATTATCTCAAAATCACTGGAATTTTTTCCGTTAATATCATTCCTTAAAGGAATTATTTTTCTAACATATTTGTCTCAGATGTCATCTAGATTGGAAGTGACATTTTCGAGATATGATTTGTTGAAAAATATGCCATTTTCAAGTTCTTTTTTTCTGAGATCCAAAATGGCCGAATTTCAGCTCAAATGCAAATAATTGAGCATGTCAAACAATTATGCAAAGTTTTATGCAAATCGGAGAAGGTCGATTTAAGTTATTTTTAAATATTTGACCTGGAAATGCTAAACTGGTAGACAGTGTTCAAAATTTGAATGTGAATTGACGGTTGGAGTGATATTTTACACAGGTACAGCAGCTTCCATAGACGATGTAGAGCCATTAGGCCACACGTCTCAAGACCAGATTGGTTATTAGGCTGTTAGCTATTAGGCCGAATAGGTTATTAGGCCGAATTTTGAAAAGTGAAAGATTTAACTTAGTATTTCTAAGAACATATAACTTTCAGAATTTGGCAAGACCTCAGCTTGTGAAGGAATATTTAAAACATTACATAATCTTGAATTTTAATTTTATCAAGACTTTGCAGATTTAAAACAGGTAAAAATAAAATTTTTGGGACTTGGACACTTTCATACATATTGTCTTAATTTTCTTTTTCTAGATCTCATTCTATGAAATGTAAATTAGGATCCCAATCTTAAGGCTGATTTTAAGATCACATGCTGGACCGAAACCCATCATGCGACACCACATATCACATGAGAATTCAAAAACAAGTGCAATGGCCGTTACATTAAGTACACAAGACCACATTGGACACTTCCGGACATGTTCCGGGAACCCCAGGGGAAGTGGCCAGTATCTGACTTGGACCAAAACCCATCATGCGACACCTCAAAACACACGAGAATTCGAAAACAAATGTAATGGTCGTTATATTAAGTACCCAGGACCACATTGGACACATCTGGATATGATCCGGAAACCCCAGGGGAGGTGGCCACTTTCTGACTTGGACCAAAATCCATCATGCGACA